>NW_015505211.1:1762900-1783468 GCF_001515645.1 Sinocyclocheilus grahami
AAATATGAGTTAGTAAACTTACTTTAGTATCCTCTTCTAGTTTATTGCCAGCATAAGTGGCCATGGCACTCTGCTTCTGCCTGCCTGTCCTCCTAGAAACTGAAATAAAAACACAATGGCATGAAAAACAGTTGATGGATGCTAGGTAAAATATAAAGAAGTGGTAAACAGTCTGACCTATCTGTCTTGGGGATGGTGTGTGCACACTGGCTGCCTCCTCTGCATTCACCTCAAAACTCTCGTCGTATGGCTGGTTGGTTGCGAGTTGAATCTGTTTGCAGATATTATTTGCACTTTTTAGTTTTTACTAAAACTGGGTTTCAAAACCTAGGGAGATGCCTGCCTAGATTGTATTTTTAGGAGTCATAGTGATACCAAAATGCTGCTGACTCAGAACATGTCTATGATGCCCTAAAATGCTGTCTAGGTAGGCAGCATACTTGGTTTAGAGACACAGCCCATGAAGTAAGTCTTTTCCAGCTGGTTTAGTTTTGCTTTACGGGACTTTTATAACCTACCACAATCTGTTTTAGGAGGCACCTAAAGGTTTTTTAGACCCAATGTGACACATAAGCATCAAGGAATAACAATGTTTTACTGTAGCTTAGTGTTTGATGCGCTCGTTACATTGAATAGCGAGGCATAAAATACACCACGTTAGTGTCTCATATAAATGTTTACGTAATTAACATGGTACGCAAGATTAAATTATTGACATTTGCGCGATAATTATAACAAACCTTTTGTCGCTCTGACCTCTCCATGAAAACACGGTGTACTGTTGCCAAGGAAACTTGATCTCGCGAGATCTTCAGCGGAAGTGCGCGAGAACGTCAGTTTGTTGAATTCATATTTTATTCATTGGCAAGAGAAGAGGTATTACATAGTAACGTCATTAGCAACTTTAGCTACCAGAAAAAAAGTTACATTACTTTTAGTGCTTTTAAAAATTTGATTTGCAAAAATGCCCCTTTTTATTTATATTGTATTATTTCCTAATATAATAAATTGCATGATGTACTGTTCTTTACTTTATACAAATAAAAAAGCAATCATTATACATTATACAACATTTCTATTATACACCCATTTCCTGTTAATAAAAGTTTCTAAATCCTTCTAAAATAATCTTGAGTAAATACAATGATAAAACAAATGCAACATTATTTTTCCAGTCCTCAAAAAGGTATACAAAATGTTCAGTTTAAATGACGCCTGTCTATTTAATACCCGACAGGCAGATTGAATGGCTGAAGAAAAGTCCTAAATCCTAAAAGTTTACTGCTAAACCCAAATATGCTGATGGAAAGAGTGGCCACACAGGAAGTGCACAGATGGCAGCTCTAGCGGGCTGTTGCACATGCTGCACTTGGTCTTCTGGAAGATCTTTGCACTGAAAGAGCAATGTATTTTTTTTAAATATACAATGGCATTCCTATACTATCAATTGTAGCATCCATTTTTGAATGAATCCTTGATTCGCTCACCACGTTTTAAGTTCCTGTATCTCAGCGCGAAGATGGGCCGTCTCCTCTCTATACTGTCGAATCTTCCTTTCATCTTCCTCAATCTGCTGGGTCTCCCGCTCTAGTTTATTTATCAGGTAGTCTTTTATGACTGACAGCGATGCTGTGGAATTATGAGCCAAAGTCTGCACCACTGCAACACAGACATTCATATAAGGTCAAAATTATGCTGACGGTATGGACAACACTACAATTATTTGATATAAAGTTCCCTGGAAGGTGAAGAGTTGGTTCACATTCTACATCATGGCTGAAAAATAATGAATTGTGTGAAAAGTTCACGCAGTTATGCGTGAAAAACACAACAGAGGTGTTGACCACAAACCTTTCTCGTATCCATTTACTCACCCAGAAGTGGAGGCATCAAGTTATTTTCATCAATGTGCTGCAGAACTTCACTAATGTAAGCCTTGCAGTTCTCTTCTTTGCGTGCAAAGTAACCCAGAGCCTGTTCCCACAAACACACCTCACTGTCCCCATAGCGTTTACAGGCCTCCACGACTTTCCCGTACTCCTCATTCTGCATGTGGTAGTGCATGATCTGCTGGTACCTGCAGAAACAGGCTGTTCTGTCACTTATTTTTCTGCTGTTAATAGATAAAAGCTAAATGTAATGCAGATGTAGATGCATTCAATTCTGAACAGAATTCAGTCAGTAACTGTGGTCTGTTGTCACACAAAGCTATAGTATGGCTGTAGAAGACTTGTAGAAGTTGTGTAGATAACTTTTATAGCACCTTCTGAGTAAGTGAAACAGTGATTAGAAATAGTGCTTACAGTTTGCCCTTTTCATACAGATACAGCACTCCTTCCTTGAAGTTGTGCATCTGGCAGAGCACCAGGGCTTTGTCAAACACAGTGTTGTCGCTCCTCAGCAGGGACAGTGCTGCCTCCTGCAGGACTTTCTTCTTCTGTCAGACAAAAGACAGAAAGAGTGATGGGTTTCCTGCAGTATATGCTTTTACAATAAGCAATCCAAATTTACCCAAAACATTTTAAAAATGGTCTTGAGATTGTATTTTATAATGCAGTTACAATGTTATAGCTATGGCATAGCTATGGAATATGTATACTTTTTTCTAGGGACGCATTGATATTAAAATTCTGGCCAGTGACAATAAGCTAATAGTTATTTTCAAGTTATGAAAAAAAAATTTGAAATGGTCTAAATACTAAAAATTATTTTAATTTAATTATTTTAGTTTTATTAAAAAAAATCTAAAATCAATTATGTTAAATGCTACATTATACTGTGCATTATAGTATACACAATGTATTATAATGTTCAGTATGAAATATTTATTTTCATTTTCAGATTTTAAAATCTGCAGGATTGTCTTTAATATGGTAAAATAAGTTTTATGGACTACCACACTTTTACTAATTGCCCAAAATCATAATCAAATTAGCAAAAATATCTAATAAATAAACAAGTCAAATTCTTCAGGTTCAGATGTTGTCAATAATAACATAATATAACATAATGAGACATGTGTGGTATGACTGCATGTTTTACCCCTGGGTCCTGCTCATGTGCCCAGTCCTGCAGTCTGAGCTCTAGCAGTGTGTCATAAACTCCCTCAGGTGAGAACGGATCCACCTCGATCATGTGTTCCAGGAACGCTCGCAGCTCTCGTGGGTTATTGGCAAAGACTGGGATGAACTCTTCTGGATTGGCCTGTAAAAAAGTAAGAACATTTTGAGATAAAATCTCAAGTAATTTGGCTTAACTCACAATGTTCTTGAATGTCAGATTATTTAAAGGTGTTAATGCTAATCCAAATGAATGACCTTGTTTTCCGCAGGCCTGTCCAGACTGTCCCTGTCGGCTGAGTCTTTGTTAGGGTGATAGTCAGTGCACAGGCGTTTTAAGAGGATGGTGGAACTCTCAGGCACATGGTGCATTAGAATTTTACCGTAACGCTTCATATTACTCTCTGCCTGATCAAATGGTAACCGTCCTATGTAGCGTAAAGCCTCCTGATAATTCTGAAAAGGTTTATATTAAAAAAAAAAAAAAAAGGGATAAATAATTGAATATATATTTTTCTGGCAAGAGCAAGGCAGAGAAAAATTTTTGTTGACAAAATGAAAAAGTATTGGCTTACATAAACTGATCGAAAAGCATGTATCATAACAGTTTATATCATAGCACAAAAAAAGCTGTATTTACCTTCAAATCCTCTAGCTGGATCTTTAGATACCATTCATGGTGCATGTGTCTCTCTGCCAGAAAAACGGCATGACTGTGATAACCAGCCTGACGTAACACCTTGATCGCAATTTCAACATCGAAATGCACCTCACTTTCATTGCTCTATATTCACAGGAGGGATGCAGCAGAGTATACAAAGCATCGTCAATGGTCAAGGCTCATTCAAAAAGCTTAAATGCACATTCAGACCAAAATAATTTTTCTACAAACCTTTATGAACTCTTCCAGCTTGGAGCTGTCCTTCAGTTTGGTGTAACAGTTGAGCAGTAGAGTAGTGTGGTCAGCGTTGGCCAGCGACTGCCTGTGGAGGGCCTGTAGGTATGCTGTCAAGTTATGTATCCTCTGTGCATCCAAAAATTTACGGATTACGTATGAGGGCTCAAGCTTCCCAATGGTGCTAAGAGAGAAAGAAGACCATGATGTAACTAACTTGACTGACTTGATTTTAAATGAAATGTTTACCTAGCAATCTGAACTGCAAACTTACCGAATATACTGCTGGATAGCTCCATCATGATCCCCTTTGACGTAGAGATGGTCTCCATACTGTCTGAATATCTCAGACAGACCATCATTGTCCAGATGTTGACTTTTAGCCAAGTTAATGGCCATCACAAACAGGTTCTTCTTAAACAGCATCTAAATAACACATTATTGATCGGTAATGTATATTACTTTATATTTTAAGTAAAAAAAACAAAACGTTCTTTTAATGATAATAACACTGTTCTAACCTCTAGCTTGGTCTGTGTGTCTTTTTCTTGCAGCATATACAGTGTTCTGTCTCTCGTTAGGACATAAAAAGAGCCCCATTCTGCCAGAACGTCAATGACATCATCAAACGCCGCACTGTAAGCGATAAACTTGTTGTCCAGGTCATAAATGTTCAAGATGTGTTTTTCTGAAGGGGATGTCTGTCTGCTACCATAATCAGATCTGTACAAATGAAATGTCAAAAATGTGAATGCATATTAAAAAAAGTTAAAGCGAGAAAAGGACCGATAATCCATGCAATACAACGAGGCTTACTTGCTGGGTGACTTGTTATTGTGTGTGAGCTGCAGCAGGTAGCCTCTGTGCCAGTGAGTAAGAAGCTTGTGCCCATCGAAAGCAAAACAGGGCCCTCTCTCATCAGGCTGGTACAAATACACACAGTCATCTCCAGCCACTATGAACTGCGAGTCCTGCGAGGGGTCTGTGAGCGCCGAGCAGCGGAGGGCGCAGCCGTGCGTGTCCAGTTCTATACGAGGGTACTCTTTCACTGATAATGTGTAACACTGTCAACATATGAATAATCCTGCTTTCAGTTTGTTATCATTTTCATCTGTATTCACACAGTTTCATTACAAAGACAAAAAAAAATCACATTCCATGTAACTAACATGTACCTGCACTTTTTCTAGAGTGGCGACAAACAGGTGTGTGACTTTGCCAGCCTGTCGGAAAGCCAGGCCTGTGATTGGACAGCTGCCCTCATGGAGGCTGAGTGTTTTACTGTGTCTGTCTCTGGTGATGTCACCCTTCGTCAGCACAACACTGCCATCTGTAAAACCTGAGCATTCAACACAGATATTAGAGTCAACATAAAATTAATTATTGATGGATAAAAAAAAATATTTTTTTCTCAACTAAATTTTTTGTTTCACTTTGAAATGCATCAAATTACAGAAACAAATGGGTTGCAAATGCCATTTAGTGTCACTGAAATTATTCACAAATAAGAAGTGATTTCAAGTTACGTTTATATATTTTTAGAAAATCAAAATCAAATAAATATAACTTTGATAGCATTTGTTTACTTTTGCAACATTAAAGTGCAATTTTTGTATTATTAGCTGCCCTCTAACATTTAAGTATATGGGAATTATGACCTTTATGAAAACGTTTTTCAAACCATATAAAAATACTAGCTAATACTCGAATCAATTCAATTAATTAAAATAAATTCTCGATCTGAATAATTACAGTATACAATATTATATAAGATTTCTCATTTTGGGGAAGACCTCAGATTTTGATTTTCTGTGCCAATTTTGCTCTCTTTTAAAGAGACATGCTGTGACTTAGTTTAGTATAATTAAAATATTAATGTTTTGAATTACTTTTTTTATATATATTTTTTTTTTTTCGTTTTTCATTTAAATTTTAGTTCATTTGGTAATTTTGTTATGTGTTTTGTTTTTTACTTTTTTATTAGTTTCTGTGTTTTTAAATATGGTTGGACTAAATGAAAAAAATATATATTTTTAAATTTATAGTATTATATATATAATATGATATTATTTTACTTTTATTTTCTTCCCCTTTTATTTCAAGTAACTAACACGTTTTTAAATGGTTTTAGTTTTAATTAACTATAATATCCCTGATTTGTGAATTAAAAATAAAACCTACCTATAGCCATGAAATTAAGGGTTTCATGTACACTGAGACAAGACACTTCAGTGGGTTTGTTTCCAGGTATGGCAGGGAATATCCGGGTACACAGAGGACTGCCGCTGTCCTTCTTATCAAGGTTCCACACCTTCACCTGATGGGCAAACACATAAACTCTAGAAATCAACTTACATTTCTAAAGCTTAATTTCTTGCCCTGACATGTAGCTTCAGCAGACACCTGTCGTGATTCTTACCAGAGGATTGATGCCAGGCTCGTCCTGACCCACAGACACCAGGATGTTGTGTTGTTTCAGCTGGTACAGGTGTGTCACGCGCAGCTTATAAGCCTGAAAGCTGGATAGCTGCAGGGAGCGGGTCAAAAACCAAATCTGCCCATCCATATGTGCATTATACGAGTTAAAGAAAACATGATCATGTGGCATAACTGAAATCATCATATATATATATATATATATATATATATATATATATATATATAATCAGCCAGAAAGGACTGAATGTTGGAATTATGAAAAATATAAAAGAAAACATGCAATAATCAATTTGACAAAGCAGGCTTGCTGCAACCTATTAAAATATGCTACGATTTATAACTTATACAACTATAATTATAAAATATACGTAGTATAATTGTTTATCAGTGTCATCATTGCTAACTAGCCTCAAGCATGACTTCAGCATTTTAAGGATATCTCCAAGCACAATGTGTCCTCGACCTGAATCACAGGCCGCTATTCCCACCGGTAGTTGGAAATTTTTCCCATTTTCACTCGGATCTTTCACCGTTTCTTTATCGAAAAACACAAATCGTCTCCACTGTAAGAACGCTGCCATTTTCCAAGCAGTTCTTGTTTAGCCAAATCATGTGACTCACATCACGGGCATGTGACTAGTGTCAGTATATTCTTGTTTTCTGTTATTTATCTGTATACGCAATAATATATTTAAGGTTGGACACAACAAGCCACAGATTAACTTGATAACATTTATTTAAACATATACTGTAAATTAAATAACTGATGCTGTTTAAAACCAAAATACACACCAAACAGAAAATTATAAGAAAAATATACATATTTGATTTAAATGTATAATTTCAAAAGTTATTAATATGGCCAAAAGACATAATACAACAAAAGTTCATTAACGATGTCCGATTCGTGAACGAACTGTTCTTTTGATTCGGATCTTTTCAATGATTCTCTAGAACCGGTTCACGAATGGGACTGAACGTATCCGGTTCATGTGTCAACAAAGCACTGAATTAATGCAGGTTATCTCGTCTCTTTCTTCGTGGTGAGGCGAAAAGTCAGTTACTTTTATTGCAGAAATGTTTCACGTAAAACATAAACGCACAAATGAAGAAAAGTGGTTTAATAAATATCATTTTATTTTAAACCCTAATTGAAAAACGTAATAAACAGAAATATGCCGTATAACGTAATTGGGCCGTTTTATAACGAAATACATACAAAGAATGACGTAAAAGAATCACTGAAACGGTTCTTTGAAAAGAACTGTTCAAACGAATCTATTCGCAAAAATGAGTCGGGCTCTCGTCGCTGACAACAAAAACTACAACTTGTCGCACAGCCGTTATGTTCCCCTATTTTACGTGGACCAATCAGATCCGTGTTTAGTTACACGACTGACCACTCGCGCGCGCTGGTTGGCACGTGGACCAATCAGCGTTCTCCATTCAGGGTAAAGAGGCGGGACTTACGAGCATAGCGATTAGCGCTTCACTCGGCGAGCAGCGAGTTGCGTGGATCCAATGAGATCACGCCGCGTTCCGGGCCCAATGTGTTAGAACAAACCGGTGATTGCAAGAGCAAAACCAAGCAAGCGAGGCGGCGTGGTCACAGAGCATTGCTGGTTACTGCAATCTTCCTGCCTTCTGTAAGACGTTAGATATTAAGGATCAACACAGAAAAGCTCTCTTTCATAATTAGGACAGGATAAGCGTTTCTAAATAGTGTTGTTCAAGTGTCAAGAGGGGTTTACCAGTCAACAAAAGCCAATATAAAACTTGATCTCGCTAAAGGTAAGTGCCATTCCATTACTTTTTTTGTTGGAGATGTTTGGGCTCATCTGAGTGGTTGCATATGTTCATAAATGTGTCTTGATCAGTCTAGTACAGTAGTACATCTACAAGACCAAAAGCCGCATTTACTTATATGTGAGCCTTTTAAAAAGAAAGCGTTATGTTTACTTCACATCATCAAACTGAAATGACAGTTTGACATGGTCATGATGCTCTTCCCATCAGGATCAGGCAGCCTCATTCAAGCTTGCGTCACACAGACTGTGCAACTAGAAGTTTCCACTTTGCATTTTTGAATTAGCATTGAAGATGGTCTATCAAGGGAGAACTGTGACTGTAAAAATGAAGCCAAATGAGATTTTTCTATATATATATATAAAGGATGTAGTACTGTCAGTTTTAGTAATAGTGTATGACATTATGATTTGAGGGATCTTGCATGGTTTTGATATGCTTCCTGTTTTATGGACCTGTCACAGTTGCATTGTGACTTTTAGCCTACATGCTATTGAACCAGGCTTTGTTTCATTCCTGCAGGTCACAATGAGGGAAAGGTTGTCATTATGGGCAGTTTTTTGCCTAATAGTAGCATTCCTGCCTTCTCAAACAGGTAAGCAGCACATGAATTATGATAAAGCGTTACATTTGCTCAATTTCCTTTGGTGATGTCCATCAGGATGAATTTAAATCGATCAAGATTGTAAACATGCATTATTTTTACATTTTTGTTTTTCTTATCTAGAGCACAGAATTTCAGCTCTTACTGACATTTTTATGTTGCAGAGTCAATTGCTGTGATGTCTGTGGACTTGGGCAGTGAATGGATGAAAATTGCTTTAGTGAAACCTGGTGTGCCAATGGAGATTGTATTAAACAAGTACGTTTTAGAACAGAGTGTACATTTTACACCTAAAATCCACAGATGTCACCTGATTTGGACTTGTATTAAAGAAATATTCTTTTCAGACAGCATTTTACTCCATTGTGACATTTAGCTTCTATTTTTTGTGCAGGGAGTCCCGGCGGAAAACTCCAGTCGCAGTGTGCTTAAAGGAAAACGAGAGGCTTTTTGGAGACAGTGCTTTAGGAGTGGTAAGTCATTGTACGCCAATCCCTTTTTTTACGTCAATACCTTAATTTAACTTGTAAATTTCCAAATGGAACATGGATTTTCAGTGAGAAAATAATATAGGGTGGTACTTAATTTTATGAATCAGTAATTAAAAGTGGGCATGCTATACCAGAATGGAGGCAGACCTGAATGCTTGGATAATAAACAACGTTTTTTCACCACCATCCCTTCTTTTTGAAGTCAAGTGGGAAAAGTTAATACTTTCTATGAAATGTAGTACTTTTATATTAAGTATTACACAGATGTGTAATTGTGCTGCTTGATATTTTGTGGAAACATTAGTACTTCTTTTCATGATTCTTTCCGGTCACTTTTGATTAATTTAATGCATCTTTGCTGAATGGAGGTATTTAATTACTTACCCCAAACTTTTGAATGAAAGTGTAAACCAGGTACATGGATTAAGGAAGAAAATAGCCTGTTTTGATTTCATGCTGATGAAATTCCGTAGGATGAAAAACACCCCTTCACATTTTCTTTGTCTCTTACACCTTGTTGCAGCGTATTTGACAAGCTTTTTTTACTCTAGCATACTTTAATCATGACAGGCTGTGAAGAACCCCATGGTGGTTTACAGATTCCTCCAGAGCATTTTGGGAAAGACCGCAGACAATCCACAGGTGGCACAGTATCAGAAACACTTCCCTGAACACCAGCTGCTGAGAGATGAGAAAAGAGGAACAGTGTTTTTCAAATTCTCAGAGTAAGTAATGGAGCACTTGCAGGTGCATTAGCTGGAGTCGATGTGACTTACATTAATGTGAAAAATGAATCTTTTATATCATCCAGAGAGTTGCAGTACACTCCAGAGGAACTTTTGGGCATGATATTGAACTACTCTCGTGGTCTGGCTCAAGACTTCGCAGGTTTGATTATAAGGAGTGTTTTGAATAGCTGTCTTGATTTTTGCAGATTGGGAAATTTGGAAGCACCGATAACTTTATTTCTCCCTCACAGAGCAGCCCATTAAAGATGCTGTGATCACAGTGCCAGCCTATTTTAATCAGGCAGAACGTAGGGCAGTCTTGCAGGCTGCCAATATAGCAGGTCTAAAGGTCCTTCAGCTTATCAATGATAATACTGCCGTGGCTTTGAACTATGGAGTCTTTAGGAGGAAGGACATCAACTCTACTGCACAGGTACTTCTGAGAGAATTGAAGTGAATTTATTTATTTGGTCTACATTGTGTCAGCCAAGGGTGTGGGTGGGACTATCTGTTTGGCCAACCAGTGGCACACTGGAAAAACAGAAAATTGACACTTCCATTTTGGTAATGCAGGAATTCATTTAAAGTAGGATTTCTGACTGATTTTTTTTTATACTAACATTGTTGTGTCTCTTGTAGAATATCTTGTTTTATGATATGGGATCAGGCAGCACAACAGCCACGATTGTCACGTATCAGACGGTGAAGACCAAGGAATCTGGCACTCATCCGCAGCTTCAGATCCGTGGAGTAGGGTTAGTCATGGTTGTCATGTTTTCACCACTAATTTTTGGCCACCTGGGAGTGCATGTATATGTATACAATATTGTGTTGACTGACTATAGCTGTTTTTCTTTTAACATTTAGGTTTGATAGAACACTCGGTGGCTTTGAGATGGAGCTGAGGCTCAGAGATCATCTTGCCAAGCTCTTTAACGAACAGAAGAAATCAAAGAAGGACGTGAGGGAGAATCTGCGCGCCATGGCCAAACTCCTTAAAGAGGCTCAGAGACTGAAGACTGTGCTCAGTGCCAATGCTGAACATATGGCACAGGTATCTCAAACTGAAATAATTTATCTTAGTTGGTCAAAATACAGTTTTATCAGTTTGCAAAATTAAGAACGTCTGCTTAAAATCTAAATTCATCTATTATCAGAATGCGTACTATTATTGTGAGCTATTCATCCATCCATATGTTTCTTTTTTTTAACCTCCTACTTTTAAATGATAATATCATAACTCAATATTCTGGTGAAACAACAGACTTTTCTGGTGACTTACACCGGACGTATAACCCACCACTTTCATATAATCAACTGCAAAATCACATTTTGATCTGTCTCAGTTTGAGTTCAACTCCCAAAATTAAATTAACAACCAATGGATAGAACAAAGTTCCCAACCTACATTTTTTTTTTTCTTTCTTTTTTGATAATTCATTTCACTCGGATGTATGTCACAATTCAAAAGAAAATCTCTGTTACTGCTTCCCCTTCATTATGACTTTAAATGTGTGAAATGATCAGTAGACATTTCTAGGTCACTATTCAAATGTAAGCACATTTTTGAGCTTATCAGAAGTTCTTGCTTCCACTGACTGAAGTGCAAGATGCTTTGTATCATTCTCAAATCATGCACTTGTGGAGGTCATGCAGTTTGAGTGTTGCTGTCATTAAAATGGAAAAAGAGGGACAAACCAAATAAAACCCTTTAAATTTAATAAGATTTAAATAAGACATTTTCAGTTTCATATTCATTTTTCAATTTGACTGTCACTCAAATAATGATGCTAACTTAATTTGTAATTTGAAAAAAAAAAAATCTTGAATTAGAAAAATGCAAAGAAAAATGTTCATTTAATGTTTATGTTTTAAGACATTAGGACCACGCTGTATTTACTTAGTAATATTCAGTACATAATATTTGCCCACGGATGGCCTTGATTAAATGGATGTTATGAAATTTCTATTTCCTTGACTGGGTGAGATTTGTTAGACCTTCATTATGTGTAAACACAAAAACAACACTAGTATGTTAACTCAGTTAAGTAGTCTGTGCTGTGGCATTTCATTTGATTGTCTACTTCAACCAAGTCTGGGTGGTTTAGTGAGCTGTTGATGTTCTTTCTCTCCAGATTGAAGGTCTGATGGATGACATAGACTTCAAGGCAAAAGTGACTCGCTCTGAGTTTGAGGCCCTCTGCGAGGATCTGTTTGACAGAGTGCCAGGGCCTGTAAAAGAAGCTTTAGCTGCTGCTGAAATGAGCATGGTGAGGAGCTAAATATTATGGCAGCAGCTTTATACAGGTTGTCTAAACTATGATTTAAAAAAAAAAATCTGAAATACCTTTGTTGTCCAACAGGATGAGATTGAACAGGTTATTTTGGTTGGAGGATCCACCAGGGTGCCCAAAGTGCAGGATGTGCTTCTTAAAGCTGTGGGAAAGTATGTATTTTTTCTTCGCGTTGAACCTATAGTAAATACTTTTGATTGGCTGTCAGTGGAAAAAGATGCTTTTTAGGACCTGAGTGGTGTAATTACAACATCAACCAGCAGGGGCAAACTGGGACATGCTAACCATAGACTGTATAAAAACATCAGTAGGTTTCTGAAGAGCGTTTTTGAAGCTCAAAGTGGGCGGAGCGGGCCGTCACCGCGCATCATTCCCGGATAATCGAAAATGGGCAAAGAGGCGGGAGCTGGTTGCTGAAACCACGCCCACCTAGCTCGACGGTGGTGACAGCAGCGTCAATCCACCTGTCACTCAAGTGGCCACGCCCTTAATTATGCAGAACTTATAGGCTTAATATAATTTAAACGGATGAGTTATAAAAAAAATTCACCCCCCTCACAGTTGTCATGAAGGGCAAAATTAGCTATATAGACCAAAACCACTTTTTGTACCAGGCTGTAAACATATTTTTCATGTCTTAGTGCCAACCAGCCAAATCTTGGCTTGACCCCTTGTTATGGACTAGTAGTAGTTTAGGTGTGGTTCTTTCTTTGAGCAAAATCAGAAACATTCAAAGAACATCTAATGCAATTCCAACATCTAATACAATTAGCATTAATTAACAAGTGAGTAGATGCTCTAAAATTGGTACAATTTCAAATAATTCAGCTTGGTTTCACTTGATGTTCTTTTGTCTCCAGAGAGGAACTGAGCAAGAATATCAATGCAGATGAAGCTGCAGCGATGGGTGCCGTCTATCAGGCCGCTGCGCTCAGCAAAGCCTTTAAAGTCAAGCCTTTCTTGGTCAGAGATGCAGCCGTGTTTCCCATACAGGTGAGAGGGTGAAGACAAAGACCTTGTGCTCTTTTCAAGAATTGGATTTGTATTAATGGTTTTTACTCGGTCCTAACCAAGAACACTGAGATGTTTAATTTAACAGACAATGAATCCGCATGTTTAATGGTCATACGACAGTGCTTAAGAAGTTCTCCGATGTTTTCTGTCACCTTCCTTAGGTCGAGTTCAGTCGTGAGACCGAGGAAGAGGATGGCATAAAGACCATGAAGCACAACAAGCGCATCCTGTTTCAGAGAATGGCTCCGTATCCCCAGAGGAAAGTTATCACCTTTAATCGTTACATGGACGACTTTGTCTTCTACATCAATTATGGAGACCTCAGCTTCCTCGGTGAACAGGACCTGAAGTAAGTGACCATGTTTTATTTATTTATGTTCTGTTTGATTTGTTTACACTTTTTCAGAAATATCAGAACATACTCAAGTTAATATCAAACCGATCTTTCTTTCTCAGAGTGTTTGGATCTCAGAATCTGACAATGGTGAAACTGTCTGGAGTGGGCAGCAGCTTCAAGAAACATTCAGATGCTGAATCTAAGGGCATCAAGGCCCATTTCAACATGGATGAAAGTGGAGTGCTAATTCTGGACCGGGTTAGTAACTTAGTACTGGATTTTAGTTTATAATGAATCGTGACATTAGTACATTTTCCATCTATATTACTATGAAGTTTTACTATTCCAGTTAAAGCCAGAAGAACTGAATTCTTAACTTTTTAGGTGGAGTCAGTGTTTGAGACCATTGTGGAGGAGAAAGAGGAGGAGTCTACGCTCACAAGTAAGTTTTGGAAATGCTCAAGTATTTTGTGCGTGTATATCTTATACAGTCTATTGTGTATATACACAAAAAAATTTTTAAAGTTGCCAACCACCGCCAGCGATTTTTATGTTTTTCACTCAAATTTGATGGCCTCCAGAATATTTTGCTGTATGAATATTTGAATATGCAATACACCAAAATAAAGATCAGTTTTATTCTAGCTTAAAGCATTCTTTTTTTTATCAACACTTGAATATAGGTAGGTTTCATAAAAATGCATAATTTTGAGCAAAAAGGTGAGAGAGTCACATTTTTATAAAAAACTACATCTGGGTAATATTCAGTACAATTATCAAAGCATAAATCCAGTAAATCGCTTCTATCAACACCTCCAAAGCTTGCACAGACATATACAACTTCCTGGATCAACATTTTACTCCGTAACATGCAGTTTTCATTTATATGCTGCAATTGCTGATGATCGCATTATTTTTCATATGCATCTTTTTACATAAGAGATCGCTCGTTTCTCGGTCCTGTACACGTGTTTTTGTTCGGGAGGTTTTGTACTCGTTCAGAAAATGTGTAATAGCGCCCCCTATTGTATAACAGTGAAAACACAAAAAGCCGTAAAATCTCGTCTTTGGCGGGGAATCATTGTCTTCTAAAAGACGAGATAATTCGTCAATGGCGGGGAAAGAGTTAAATATAATTACAATTTTTTTTTTTTTATAATATAATGTGTGTGTGTGTTTCCACAGAACTTGGAAACACCATTTCCAGCCTGTTTGGTGGTGGCAGCTCAGAGCCAAATGCAAATGTGACTGAACCGGTTACGGTAATTCTGCTTAATGACTCTGACAGACATTTAAATCAAATTTGTTTTTGACATTTTGCTTTTTTTATTTTTTATAACGGTTCAGGATGAAGAAGAAATGATTCCAGAGGCTGGGAAAGAGCAGGACCAGTCAGAGAAACAGGAAGAGTCTGCCCAGGAGAAACCCGAGGCCGAGGAGGGAAAAGAGGGAGAGCCTCAGGCAGAGGAACAGAAAGACAACAAAGAAGATGAAGCGGAAACTCAAGTGAGATGATTCACATTTCTGGAGAGGTGCAGAATGATTATAGAACCTCTGGGCTTTCATGAGACTTTTTCACTAGTTCCGCCCTGTTATTCTCAGGAGGGACTTTTGACTTCTCCTCATGTTTTATTATACAATGTGCAGTGCCAAACACCTGCTGAAACACCTGACTAGAGTTTCTTGTAGATTATCTTAATTCTCTTAAATTATTTCAATGTACTGTAATATCTAATATGTTGATTAATAATACAAATGATACTTTATTAGTAGTAGTATAATATATATATATATATATATAATACTGAACAAAATTATAGACGCAACACTTTTGTTTTTGCCCCCATTTTTCATGAGCTGAACTCAAAGATCTAAAACTTTTTCTATGTACACAAAAGGCCTATTTCTCTCAAATATTGTTCACAAATCTGTGTTACTGAGCACTTCTCCTTTGCCGAGACAATCCATCCATCTTTCTGACAGTTTGTGCAGAAATTCTTTGGTTATGCAAACCGATTGTTGCAGCAGCTGTCCGGGTGGCTGGTCTCAGACGATCATGGAAGTGAAGATGCTGGATGTGGAAGTCCTGGGTGGTGTGGTTACACGTGGGCTACGGTTGTGAGGCCGGTTGGATGTACTGCCAAATTCTCTGAAACTCCTTTGGAGATGGCTTATGGTAGAGAAATGAACATTCAATTCACGGGCAACAGCTCTGGTGGACATTCCTGCAGTCAGCATGCCAATTGCATGCTCCCTCAAAACTTGCGACATCTGTGGCATTGTGCTGTGTGATAAAACTGCACATTTTAGAGTGGCCTTTTATTGTGGCCAGCCTAAGGCACACCTGTGCAATAATCATGCTGTCTAATCAGCATCTTGATATGCCACACCTGTGAGGTGGATGGATTATCTCGGCAAAGGAGAAGTGCTCACTAACACAGATTTGTGAACAATATTTGAGAGAAATAGGCCTTTTGTGTACATAGAAAAAGTCTTAGATCTTTGAATTCAGCTCATGAAAAATGGGGGCAAAAATAAAAGTGTTGCATTTATAATTTTGTTCAGTGTATATATATGTATGTATACGTTTTATTTTTTTAAAACCTTATACAGTCAATCATAGACTTTCAAATGTGGGACAAACTTCAAGTTTCAAGTGTAGTGACAAACTGCGTTATATTGTGCCACCAGGACCATATACAAATCTCTGCCCCTCTGTAAAAGTGCACCTGTTACAAAAACATGAACATGTGAATTACTCGCATCACTTACCTCAGCAAGGGTCAGACTATAATTCTTAAATTTCAATTTGAACAATGTATTATATTCATATAAAGTGACCAGCCACTGGCGAGTTACTCCATTTGATTTAGTTCTGAAATCTGTCTAGAATTGAACTCTCACCTCCATCACACAGGGAGAGACCGACGCCGAAAAGCCTGAAGAGAAATCAGACGCTGAGAAAGTGGAGGAGACCGAGGCAGACAAGAAATCCAAACCACAGAAAAAGAGCAAAATATCAGAAGACATCACGGTGGAGCTTGAGGTGAACGATGTTCTCGATCCCAGCACAGAGGACATGGAAGTGTCCAAAAAGAAGTAAGTGTGTCTTGCTTGCTTCTCGGAATTAATTAACTTGGGGAATGGGACAGAGCGGGAAATGGGACAGACACTCTATAGAAAGTGAAGAATCTCTGAAGAATTCCCATGTGTTCCTCCCTCATATCAGGCTGCAGGACCTCACTGACCGCGATCTGGAGAAGCAGGAGAGAGAAAAGACCCTGAACAGCCTGGAGGCTTTTATCTTTGAGACGCAGGTATAATGAGGCTCTCTGAAGCCGTTCCCAGTGTTTGAGTTGTGACTCAGATCCAGTGGCGTGACAAAGAAGAACTTTCTTTGTCCAGGCCTAAAAAGCTTTATTTTGCAGAGCTTTAGGTGAAATCTATAGTGGGCTTATAGCTGTATGATGAAGGATTTTGCACGACAGTTATTATAGCTATTATAACCTCAAAATAGTTTTTTTTTTTTCCTTTTTAGGCCAACTATTCCTTTGAATTTACAACAAATCTAGTTAATTTTTTCCTTCTCTCGGTCTAGGATAAGATGTATCAGGATGAGTATCTGGCTGTTGTGACTGAGGAGGAGAAAGAGCAGATCACAGGCAAGCTGAGCGAGGCTTCTAACTGGATGGATGAGGAGGGGTACACCGCTGGCACTAAGGAGCTTAAGGAAAAGCTGTCTGAACTAAAAAAACTTTGTAAAGCCATGTTCTTCAGAGTGGAGGAGAGGAAGAAATGGCCTGACAGACTGGCAGCTCTCGACAGCATGCTCAACCACTCCACCATCTTCCTCAAGTGAGTGAGAGCTGCATCAATTACTTCATCCGTTTTCTTTTTCTTAATAAATAAATAAAAATGTAGAAAAATAGAATTAAAAGTATTGAATTTATACGTAAATTAATTGTATTAAATGTATTATTTAAAAAAAATCTATGTAAAAGTATTGTAATAGATTTATTCATTTAATAGATGTATTTTAAATATAAAATAGATTTAAAAATATTTAATAATTTTTATATTACATTTATTAAATATGTAAATATTTAATTTATTTTATACGTTTTATTACCGTATTACTTTTTATTTTTAAATAAACATAAAAATGGATATAAAATAAAACATTTTCAAATAATTCTTAGAAAACTACATTTCTGAACATATGTAAATATGAATCAAATATGTAAATATATCTATTTAATACATTTATTTTTATTAATTTCATTGCCTTTATTTTAATTCTTATTAATAAAAATATATATATTATTTATGTATACCTTGTGTATTATGCCTATTTTATTTTTAAATGAATTTCTTTTTGTCTTGGTACTCTTGTCTGTGACATGTCCAAATAAATGAAAACTGCCTTGTAACTTACATGGGATGTTGTTCATAGGAGTGTTAGACTGATTCCTGAGGGTGACCAGATCTTCACGGAGGTTGAACTGAAGATGCTAGAGAGGGTCATCAATGAAACAATGGTATGTATTACATTTCTTTCCCCACATTCCTATTTCTTTCATCCTTCCTCGTCAGTTCCACCCAATAATCTCTTTTGATTCTCTCCTGCATTTTTTTGTTTTTACTGCAGACTTGGAAGAACGAGACCGTTGCTGAACAGGAAAAACTGTCCCCAACAGAAAAACCTGTTCTGCTCTCTAAGGACATTGAAGCTAAGCATTCCTTCTTGGACAGGGAGGTCAACTACCTGCTGAACAAAGCAAAGTTTGCCAAACCAAAGCCTAAAGATAAGGCTAAAGACAAGAACACCACCTCCACCGAGAACAGCAATGCTAACAGCACAGCTAACAGCACAGAAGATGCAGAGAAGGTTATTCCCCCCAAGAGCGATGATGGTGAGAGTGTTTTTTTTTTTTTGGCATAATTTTATTTGATCAAATCAGTAGACCCCTAATATAGATTTTACAACTCTTCGTTTAGTTACTTTTCCTGTTAATATGCAGTAAATCTGGTATGAATTGTGCTTTTAGCTGAAGAGGTGAAACCGGCAGAGGAGCCTCCAACTGCTGAAGAAAAAGAAGAAACCATACTTGAACTAAATCCAGCCGAAAACACGGATACAGGTAATTCACAGTCCACTAATCATCCAGACATCAGTGTGGATGCAAAATCATTTCAAAATTAGCTCTGTGATCAAAAATAACAGAATCTATTGATTGAATGGCTTTGTAAAAAATGTAATATGTTTCTTTTTTGGCAGAATCAACAGAGAGCAGTAAATCAGAAAACCATATAGGGGATGAATTATAACATCTGGAATTCTTTAAAGTTATTTTGTTATATTTATTGACTCTGTTAAGTGGTTCAAAATTCCTTTTTTGTTCCCCCAGCCCCCTCAGCAAATTGGAACAGCTTGACAATGGTGTTTTTCAATAGTTTTAGTTCAGTGACCCTGAGCCAAAAGAAAATACCAATCCCAACTCAAAGCTTTGTGCTTCTTCCATTGGTTTAATTTTGCTTCTTAATCCATGAATTAATGATCTTCTCCCTCTCAGAAACATGACTCCTGTCTGTTTGAGTCACAAGGAAATCAAAATGGCATGCTTGACCAAAGCAAACGTGCTGTCCTTTATGTGTGTAAACGCAGATCATTTTGAAATGGTCGTTTATGTCATGTCCTCTGACTCATGACAACTTTGCGTCCAGAAATGTATATTAAGGAAATGTGATTGTTGCTTAGCAGTTTATCACATCTTGTCAAAATCTTCTGTTTATTTTTGCTGGTTCACCTTTTTTCCATTCCCAAAACAGACGTTTGTACCTGTGAGCATCTTCTATGTCAAACATCTCCTGTATTTATGAACTTCAGTATGAATAGTATGCACTGCACTGACATCAAAGGAGTTTCACACACACTTTTTTTTTTTTTGCTTTCATGTCTTCACTGGTTTTGTCTTTTACATGTTTTCACGTGCAAGTCTGTGTGGAGAGAAAAATGTGGAAATGGGAGAAGATGGTTTCTAAACTGTTAATAAAGTCTCTCTTTTTTTTTTTTCTTTGCGCATTTTGCAATTTTTTTTTTAATTAACCTTCATGCTGGTTATGAAAGTTATGAAGGTAGCATGAAGTTCAAATAGGCCATTTTAGATTCTTTAAAAAAAAATCTAATTTTAAATGTATATAATTTTGTAACAAGCACAAATCTGAGTATGTGAAGTCGTGTTTACAACCATAAATATTTCTTGGTGTTGCTTTAATTGTTCTTATTACAATAGCAAAATACTTTTTTTACAAGAATGCCTTGTTACAGAAAACCCAAAAATCATAATGAACATTGGCATGCAAAAAAATTGACAAATCATCTAATCCATTCAGTAGACTATTACTGTAAGGCACAGACCTATTTATACCAGTGGTTGTTCTTCCTTATGGCATCATCTACTCGCCATCCCAGTCCTGTCCTCTAAACCTTGAGCTTAACCAAACTACATGTCTAGATGCAGAAACCCTTTTTAGAGTGTCTATGAGAACAACTTTCATGGTGGTGAGCGAACCATCTCAGTGGAGAAGAATGGTATCTGTTTGAGAGCTGTCAGTGGAAGAGGCTTGATTTGTCTGCACTGAACTTGTCCTTGCGGATCTTGTAGATGAGCACAGCCAGCATGATGAGGCACAGGCCTCCGAATACCCCTGCTGCCACAGAGATGCCCACCACCTCATCCTGCTTCGGTTCTTTAGACACTGCAAACACAGACACACCAAATTGACCCATTAAAAAAAAGGAAACAGATGACAAAAAGTTTAGAAGATCTCTAATTCAAATTTAAAGAACAGAAAACAAGTGCATACCTGTAGCAACAGGTGCAAATGGTTCTACAGGATC
>NW_015505211.1:1783614-1790277 GCF_001515645.1 Sinocyclocheilus grahami
AAGTTTTTTTTTTTTTTTTTTTTTTTTTTTTTTTTTGCAGTGCATGCAACATTTCATTTTTTTATGAAATTAAGACTTTCCGCTGTTATTTAAGAGATTTTTAGGTCTTTTTGTGGAAGGGTGAATTAAGACCATAGACCAGGGGTGCCCAAACTCGGTCCTGGAGGGCCGGTGTCCTGAAGAGTTTAGCTCCAACCCCAATTAAACACACCTGAACCAGCTAATCAAGCTCTTACTAGGCATACTAGAAACTTGAAGGCAGGTGTGTTGAGGCAAGTTGGAGCTAAACTCTGCAGGACACCGGCCTTCCAGGACCGAGTTTGGGCACCCCTGCCATAGACTGTATAAAAACAGATTAAGACCTGCAGAAACCCTGTTTCATGCATATTTGAATGATTTCTCTCAAACAGCTGATTGCTCTTACCGTCCACTTTGGTGACGATTGGCCTAGAGCTCACCGTGGCAACGTCACTCACTGAGGTTCCCTGAGCTGACTGGACGGCCCTCCGCGTCCTTCCGGGGGTTGTGCAATTCTAACGCATGCATCATAAAATGGATTTAAATACATTTCAGTTAGATGATGGTGTATGTGGCCCTCTTGTGAAGTATATACAGTATATTGAGGTTTTTGTTAGCCATGTTACATGTTGTCATACCTGCCGTAAGGATCTACAGAAAGAGCTCTCACAGAGCCTGGTGATGCAGTGCAGATAAAACGTCGACACCGTCTTGTTTCTGTGCTCCACAAAGCGAAAAGTCTCGAACGAGAAGCGTGCCACCTGCTGTTCTCCATTCACACCCATTATGGTTTGCAGATCAAGGTTGCATCTGAGAATGACAGAGGGTGATATAATCAGAGCTGGGTAGTAACAGATTATATGTAAACTGGATTACATATTCAGATTCCAAAAATTAAGCACATAAAATACTTATCTTCAGACTGCAGTTTCCATTGTTTCAATACAAATTTATTTATCAATATTCAGTTTTTCAGGATTTAATTGTCTTTTCATTAACTCAAGCCCTGCAGTTCTTTCAACACAGCTTAAGAAAGCCTTACATAATGTGCGTAACAATGTAGTTGATAATAATGGAAAATATTGTATTTTTTTCAAATATATTTTTCTTTCTTTTCTGTATTTTTATATGAAAAGTTATCAAAAAGCCGCCAAATTGCATTACCTAAAATGTTTCATGCAATAGATTATGTTATTAACTACCATTTCTGTCATGTAATTTGCAATCAGTAACAGACTACAGTTTGTAAGTGTGCCCAGCACTGGATATAACTGAGCTGTGGAATCACTTTTAGATGCATATTTGTACCTGAATCATCCTCGCAATCATCTTTGCTTAAGAATGATTAAAAATTAGATTCAAATATTAAATATTAGTTAAAAAGTGTAACCGAAACAAAGATTTAAGTCTTCACACATACCCGACAAACAGGTCAAATGATGTGCTGTTTCCTGGGTAAGGACTTGTGGTTGTATAGCATCGATCCAAAAGCACATTGAACCTTTATGGGGGGGAAATTATAATATATATATATATATTTTTTTAGGGTGCCACTCCTCTGTCCTGGGCACAATTTGTATCATGTCATAGGCCACCTTATGATGAATAACATAATTCAAAATATTCTCAAACTGAACAAAGTACCTCTCTGTGAGATTAGTGGCTCGCACTTCCACAAAAACCCTGGTTTTCAGCATGAGACCCGTTGGAGGTATGAAGAGACGAGTGGTATATGTGTAGTCCTTTGAGTCAGTGCAGAAAGACAGTTAAGAACACATGCAGTTGGCCAGTTCCAATAATGTGTTACGATGAAAGTCATTGCTAAACTGAGCCAAAGGAACATATAATACCTCAAAAAGAACCATGCTCAGAGTGCTGATGAAACTACCATTATTGTCTTTAATTGCCAAACTCACTCCAGATCTGCAGAACAACATATGTTTGTGTGCAAATGATTAGTGAGTAATTCATTAAATCATTTAGACTGAACAGATTTCACATATTAAGACATACAGTGGAAGCCAAATGTCTGAGATCACTGAAAACACTTTTATTTTGCATTTTTCTAATACATTTTTCTGCATTACAAATTCATAAAATTAGTATTTTTGTGGAAGTTTGATGTAAGGAAGAACATCTGACCTTTTGTACAACATTCAGATGGTCACAAAGTTGCTTATTTGATTATTAAAAATAGTATAAACATTTAATCTTGATTTCATGGATTAATATATCTATTTTCTATTGAACCACGAATCCCAGGTTTTCAGTGTGGTCTCAGACCGTTGGGACCTCACTGTTCATGTTCACTCCACTCACACACTCATCTCCGTGTTGTTGACCATGTACTGCAGTGGGTATCTACAGGAAAAGAGGTATTTGATCTCCTGCCAGTAGGTGATGGTTCCAGCATTCACGTCCTGAGTATTGACCACTCCAGAGATGTTCACAGACTGAACACTGGAGAAGTCTGAGAACAGCCCAGATCCGATCTCTTCGGTGATCTGTTACAGTGATTACATGAGATACACCTTTTGAATATCAAAGAAACGAATATACTGCAAGGCAACTTTAAATAAACCAAAATGATTAATGTAACAGAAATTGGGTTGGGATTGACTAATTATGTATAACTGAATTATTTTCCAGGTCAGAATATTAAAAATTCTAAAAAAAAAAAAAAATCTAAAAAAAAAAAAAAAGGAAAACAGACTATAAAAACCATAAAAGTAACTAATTTAATAACAAATGCAATTAATATTAACATTAATAAAAACATTTAAGATTTTAAATATACAAATAGTTTAATATATTTAGACTTAGTCAAAAGTTTGGGATCAGTAAGACTTGTAATGTTTTTTAAAGTCTCTTATGCTCATCAACGCTGCATTTATTTGATCAAAAATACAGAAAAGAAAAGGTAATCTTGCAAAATGTTATTACAATAAAAAAATAATGGTTTCTATTTTAATATTGTTTCAAATATAATTTATTTCTGAGATGTAAAGCTGAATTTCCATCAGCCATTACTCCTGTATAAAGTGTCACATGATCCTCCAGAAATCATTCTAATATGCTGATTTATTATTAGAATTATGTTGTGCTGCCAAATATTTTTTTGGAAACTGGGATACTTTTTTCAGGATTCTTTGATGAATAAAAAGTTAAAAATAACCATTTATTCACAATATAGATCTTTTCTAACAATATAAATCTTTGCTATCACTTCTTAACAATTTAACACATCCTTGCTGAATAAAAGTTTTAATTTCTTTCAAAACAAAAGAAAGAATAAAAATGGACTGACCCCAAACTTTTGAACAGTAGTGTATATTGTTAGAAAAGATTTCTATTTTAAATAAATGCTCTTCTTTTTAACTTTTTATTCATCAAAGAATCCTGGGGAAAAGTATCACAGGTTCCAAAAAAATACTAAGCAGCACAACAGCTTCCAGCACTGATAATAAATCAGCATATTACAATGATTTCTGAAGGATCGTGTGACACTGAAGACTGGAGTAATGATGCTGAAAATTCAGCTTTGCATCACAGGAATAAATTAGATTTTAATGTATATTAAAATAGAAAAACATTATTTTACATCATAATAATATTTTTTCCCTGTATTTTTGATCAAATAAATGCAGCCTTGATGAGCACAAGAAACTCCTGTAAAAAACATAAAAAATCGTTCTGATCCCAAACCTTTGACCGGGTAGTATATATACTGTATATATATATATATATATATATATGACTTTATAATAAAATTATGTATTATTGTATAAAATATTGTATTATAACAACTATTATTTTTATTACATATGCTGTAAAATGTCTCATACCGTCAGCTTATTGGAGCAGACAGATATGTATGGTTCAGTGATGTAGAACTGGAATTTCACTACAGGTGGGTCGACGGTCCAGTCAGCGGTTCCTCTGCACTCAGGTTTGCCAAACTGACCATTAAGAGCCACCATGGATTCATTGTATCCATAGAAGTACATGGGGCACAGCAAAATCTGCAAATCCATCCTGTTTGTGCCACACACAACTGTGATATCAGAGCTGTCTGTAAAAAAATAAATAAATAAAAAAAGAAAGAAAGAAAACAGTTCTCACAGCAAGCTCTTATGATGTTTATTGTTTGCACATCTTTGGTATGGAAATATATGATGCTCTTTATGCTGCTAGGACATTTAAAACCACATGAACCATAACTAAAAGGAGGACACGTAATTAAATGAATACTGCATGTTTAAGAAAACACTCCTCAAATTGCTGGGTGGTCTCGATTTCCTTTGTGGTTCCAAAGGAAATGAAAGGTGAGATAGTGATGAGAGAATTAAGGATGTATAAAGAGGAAGAAGAGAGGATACATGTATGCTTTGATTGACCTGGGTCTCTGAATGTTGGGTGGGTGAGGCAGGGACTCTGAGCCTCTGACTGGAGAATCAGGACAAGCTGACACACTAGGAGGGCCGGCCACATGATGCTCTGGCTGCAGGGAAAATCCCACACATCACATTATCACCTTGACCTCGATTCACTCAAAAACAGATTTTAAAAGCAAAAACAACTACTTACAATCAGATCACACAACAGGTTTTCTGTTTCAATTCAAATGAGCCTAATGTCACTGGTCATACGTTTTTGGATTTTGATGAAGGAGCGCGCCAACAAAAAACATCTGACTCCTGTTTTAAACAACATAAAAAATACATATATTAAATCATGTTTATAGTGATATATATATATATATATATATATATATAGAGAGAGAGAGAGACTACTTTTTGAATACTTTTAGATTACTTTTGACCTAACTCGTTTATCATATTGATTTAAATAGGATAATCTTGTACCATATTGATATGAATATGCAAATATATATATACATATATATATATATATATATTACATTTCTTGTTATTAACATCATGAAGGGCACTAAACATTATGTTACGTCAAGATTTCTTAAACTGGGGATTGTAAAGGAACTGCAGGGGGTTTGTGAGTTTAATGAAAAGCTAATAATTAAATCATTAAAAATGTAAAATTAAAATAAATAATTTTAAAATAACAATCAAAATAAAACACTAACAATAACATGTTTACCTGCATGTCATGTGACCATTAACCAAGTCACAGATCCGTGAACTTGCGAATGTGATACTAAATTGTTAATTTATTACCTTAAAATCTCAGGGGGACTTCAAATAAATATATTAGGCAAACGAGATTTGGCTGACAATTTTTTATTTTTTTTAATGTAATTTAATCAAATTACAAGTACTTAATTTTTGGAATCTGATTACGTAATCCAGATTACATGTAGTCAGTTACTACCCAGCTCTGTAATATATATATATATATATATGTGTGTGTGTGTGTGTGTGTGTGTGTGTGTGTATGTATATAGTGTATATTACAAATTCAATGAATTTTATGATAGATATAGATTAAATACAAAAAAATGTTTTAAAAAAGATAAAGCACATATAATAAATGCAAATACGTATCTAAATAAAATGTTACACAATTTCAGAATAAAGAAAACCCTAAACAAATAAACAAACAAAATAAATAAATAACATCAATATTAGGACTTAGAACTTAAATCATAAAGAGTATGTATTACCTTGTTCACCTTCTCTCTTTTTGCTGTCTGTCTCTCTGTGCTTATGATGATATAGCTATTTATACAGGCCTCTTTCTATCTATAGGTGTGAGGGAGGGCACCAGAAACACAACAAGGGGTTATGAGAAATAAGGGACGTCAGAGGAGGAACACGAGGAGCTTTAAGAAGATCAGTGTAAGTTCAGTATCAGGTAACATGTCTGGAATACTAGGAGAATCTTGCTGCTCGTATAGCACAAACTTGGCTTTTGCATAGAGTTATTTTCTATAAATGCATTATATCACTGTGTATCAGGCTGCACTTAACTGTGCTATTATAACAAAGCGCTATGCAACAAATATGTCCTCTTCAAGACAAAAGATGGTCAAGTTATAAAACAGGGGCCGGTTGCATAAACGGTTTAGACTAGTCTTAAAAAGTTAGTCAACTAATTGTTTTTCTTCAAGACTGGTCATAGCTTTTTTAATTCAGTTATGAAAAGGTAGATTGGTCTTATTTATATTGGAAAAGTAAAACTGATTACCCTTTGGCAACTGCTAGTTGGTCAAACTATTTTTTAAGTCACAGTCTTAAGATGGTGGCTAAGTTTATGCAACTGGCCCCAGGACTTAATGAAACACATGGTCTATTCTTATTACACATTATGTCACACTAATAAAGTCTATATTTTAGGACTATTCTAACAGATATATGGTTCATTTGTTGAAAAAATGCCTTGTTATAAATTACATTTATATAATAAAATTTATATAAATATTATATATTTGTATTATAGAAAAAAAATAATACAGTAAATAACTGGTTGAGAATAATTATATACGCATCGTCTTATTTTCACAAAAGGATGATAAAATCCGGTCCAAAAATTAAATAACCTGTATTGTCATTTCAGAACTCTGAACTATTGTATTCATAATAGCTTCCTTAAAGGGGTCATATGATGTTGCTAAAAAGAACATTATTTTGTGTATTTGGTCTAATGAAATGTGTTTATGCGGTTTAA
>NW_015505211.1:1790921-1806980 GCF_001515645.1 Sinocyclocheilus grahami
AACTTTTATAAAGAATATCTCTTTGGATTTGAGACTTTAGTCTTTGCAACTTTACAGATCTTCATTATGCACCAAGAGCTTGTAACACTCCAAAGAGAAAGGAAAAATTGAAATCGCATCATATGACCCCTTTAAACCGACAATAAAAGCAGTGTTAGTTGTCTAACCTATTCATATTATTTTTCATAAAATACACGCACACACACTCTCAATATCCTTTTTTAGTGTATGTGGTTTCAGGTATGCAGTCTTCGTGAGAAAAGTTCTCGTCACATCATCGTTTTTTAGAAATAGATATCAGACCCTTTCAGACAAAGTCTGCCATCGTCAGAGTGTTATTTCAACAAAGAGTGCCCCTCTTAAAACTACACGTGAAAGGAACAACGAATACAGCAAAATCCCCAGAGTTAAATCAACTCTGCTCAGAGTACATATTGTCCCAATCTACAGAGTGTTAAAGTAACACTGAAGCAGAGTTACCACTGTTGAGGATTATGTGATACGTTTTCATGTCTAAAAGCCTGAGCAGTAGTAGTTCATCTTCAACATTGTAATCAGCAGGTTTTCTTTACTAATACTCGCCCAGCAATTAATTAATTGCTTAATTATCCCATTAACTTTAACTCAGCTTCAGTGTTACTTTAACTCTCTGTAGATCGGGACAATATGTACTCTGAGCAGAGTTGATTTAACTCTGGGGATTTTGATCTTCTAAGACACTGGCCATCTGACTATCTGGTTCCTTACTCACATTGTTTAATTTTTAATCTTCTGGACCAGCCAGCCTGGGCCCTAATACAATATATAGTATTCCAATATATAAATATCCTACATCTGCAGGAACTTCAAAGATTCCTGGTTAATGACATGGCGGTTATGGTAAACCAACAATCTATTCACTCATCTATTCAGATTCACTGAATTGTCATTTGCAAAATAATATCATGAAAATATGCATAGGTAATTAAATTCCTCATGTAATTTACCCATTGTGGTTACTTAATGTGCGCCATATGCATGTATTCAATGCCAAATGTCAAAATATGATCATGTGGATTATTCTCAGCATTCTCTCTCTGCCTGCAGGGGCGTCATGATCCAATCATCTCCCTCCATTATATGTCCCAGTAACACAAGCTGGATGAAATCACAGGGAACAAACCATACAATAAAGTGTACAAATGTCCTGATTTCAATGTAACCTGAGATGTCCTCATTAGTACTTTTAAGTCATCTGTTTTAAAGTAATCACTTACGAAAATTAACCGTGGTTTTATAGTAACCATGTTTTTTGGCGTATTGATTACCATTTGTATAACCACAGTTTTACTACAAATACCATGGTTAAACTATGGTTAGTGTAGCAAAACCATTGTTAATTTGTGTTTACCATGGTTAGAAACCATGGTTTTTGGTTTTATTCGTAGTAAAACCATGGTTAATTTTCATAGGTTTTCGGAGTTAAATCTGCTCTGAAGTGGCTCTGTGCCTCTATAAAGTTGTTTGTAAAAATGCAATGCTGCATAACACTAAAATATGCCAGCACTGACCCACATCAGTCCCTAATTCAAAGGTGGATCAGAGCAGCATAAATCTATATTTAAAATATTCATTTCATACAGTATGTTGATGATGAATGGGTACCTGCTCGCAAGCCAAGCGTCTTATTAGCGCACTTATAAACTTTCGTAGATACGGCAACGTCGTTTAAAAACACATTTTAAACGAAAGCATACTTCGAATAAATAGTGCTGTAACAAAAGCGCCCTTTTCGTACTAAATAATCGGCTTTATGTCGCCACTTTCGTTTATGGGGCAATTTATGTCATATTAATAAGCTAACAGTTACACATTAGCAGGCAGGAAAACTCGCAAATCTGCTTGTAGCTACCATTAACCAATGTATTTATTTATGGTAAATGACAGGGTAGTTATGAAGAAACATTCAGACACAAGACATTTTTCAGTATGAATACAGTACAGCCTTGTTTGTCAACAAGAAATCAATAAAAACCAAAGCCAGTGTTTCCCTCTGGTAACTTGAGTTTACAGCCACATGAGTTAACAAATGACGACCATATGCCATAATAGTACAGTACAAGTGTTCACACGTGCAAATACGATCAAACAGGAACAGCCTCAGGTGAATGTTGGTGTTACATATGGAAAGCACTGTGTTTGTGCTCTTCCAGAGCTGCGCTTTATCAAGATGTACCAGAGGTCCCTCATGCGGATATCAAACAACAGTGGATGGTTTTCGTCTTCCATCATCAGAGATAGATTCCAGTCCGTCTTGTTTGTTCACTTTCACTTGGAGCTTGTGTATTTGGTCACGGCCTTTGTGCCCTCGGACACGGCGTGTTTGGCAAGCTCTCCCGGCAGGAGCAGGCGCACGGCCGTCTGGATCTCCCGGGATGTGATAGTGGAGCGCTTGTTGTAATGCGCCAGGCGCGAGGCTTCTCCGGCGATGCGCTCGAAGATGTCGTTTACGAACGAATTCATAATGCCCATCGCCTTTGAGGAGATACCAGTGTCCGGATGGACTTGTTTCAGTACTTTGTACACGTAAATGGCGTAACTCTCTTTCCTGGTCTTACGCCTTTTCTTATCCCCCTTCTTCTGGGTCTTGGTGACAGCTTTTTTAGACCCCTTTTTGGGAGCGGGTGCTGATTTCGCAGGTTCAGGCATTGTGTCGGTTTTTCACTAAAGCTCAGCTGTCACAAGATCTTTATGGTATGCGAACTGGCTGCGTACATTTTGCCTCTTATTTATACAGTCGGCATGCAAATTAGAGCGAGCGCAGTCTCGGTTTTGATAGGATGACTTTCTAACGTCATGAACTAAATTTTGAGCGGCGATTGGTTGCTTGTTTTAGAGTGAAACCATCCAGTCAGAGCACACGTCCGGGTATAAATACCAATCCCTGCTTCCCTCATAAACGAAAGTACATTTGACTAGACACACTAAACGGGACGCTACTACTAGCCAAACAGGCGGTTCCTTTGTTGTCAAAACATGTCTGGAAGAGGTAAAACCGGTGGGAAGGCCCGCGCAAAAGCCAAGTCTCGTTCATCCAGAGCTGGACTTCAGTTTCCAGTCGGACGTGTACACCGATTATTACGCAAGGGAAATTACGCCGAGCGCGTAGGCGCAGGAGCCCCCGTGTATTTGGCCGCTGTCCTGGAATACCTCACGGCTGAGATCCTCGAGCTGGCAGGAAACGCAGCCCGAGACAACAAGAAAACAAGAATCATCCCCCGTCACCTGCAGCTCGCTGTCCGCAACGACGAAGAGCTCAACAAGCTTTTAGGCGGTGTTACCATCGCCCAGGGCGGAGTGCTTCCAAACATCCAAGCAGTGCTGCTGCCCAAGAAAACCGAGAAGCCAGCCAAGAGCAAGTAACGAGGCTTTGCGATCATGGACAATGACACAAACGCAGCTCTGCTAGTTTGAGTCTAAGTAATGTTGTTTCCTAGTTCACCTTATATTGTGTATGTTTTAATGAAGATGACAGCTGCATCTTGTAAACTTTTGATTTTTTATTTTTTTTTGGTGTTGATAATTGCTCTTTTGGACAGACGCACTCCCTCACACAAGAGATCTTCACCACCACTGGCTATAAATGGCCATGGGACATTTAACCTGCCATCACGGTGGACTATCTTTTCTGAGAAAGAAAGGGGGGGGGGACTCCATTTGTGGGGTGAATGAACACAAGTATTCCATCGTATATGGACCAATGCTGGTTACATTTGTCACTGCTTTAAATTACATGCAAGTCATGTCCTTTATCTGCTGTTCAAGTTTCAATAAATGTAAAGTGCCAGTGGAAGGCACAAAGAACCCTTGATTCATTGTTTTTCTCGAAGTTGCATGACTTGAATGGTCTAAAAGAGAAGCGCTTGAAGTGTGCTACATTTAAGGAGCACTTTGTATTTTTTACATTAAGAAATGAACATTTTTTACATAACAGTTCATTAAAATGGCAAATTTATGAGCTGAATATTTAGACAGAAGTTAGTGTACATGAAGGGGTCCCCTCTCATTGCCACCACCATGCTGACACACAACATGCCCTGTCACACACGGAGTTAGTAATATTTACTTACAAATAAAATATATAACTGATTCTACTGTGTAGAATTTACAGTTACATTTACATAATTTTAATAACCAATATGCAGAACAAAGGAGTCATTATTGTGCCTTTTGATGTCATGCTGGGTTTGATGTCATGCTGAAGCCATTGTTAATTAGATATCTCACTGAACTCAAAGTGTACAGATCAGCACCATACTTATACCATACCGTTTTATTGTACAAACATAACTTATTATATTACAGCCTTTATGAGTCAGTCCAATTACATGAAAATGCGTCCAAAGAATTCACATCCAGTGTGCTTAAGACTACTTTATTAAGTGTCTGTAGTTTTAAGTACTTCAAAAACTTTCTAACAATTCTGTTGTTATACTGGTAATTAACACAAGAGCTTCATAGCCAAGATGACCAAAACTTATAACTTAACATTTTTTGCCACAGACAGCAAGGAAAATTCAGCACCTTGCACTTATTCAAACAAAAATAATATTTTTTCCCCCTTTCGAACGCTGCCTTTAAAAGACATTATGGTTTTCAGAAGTGCTAATTACAATAAATGTAAAAGTGAATTAAATAATGCTATATAATGGTTTTGACAGAATTTGGCATATAACAAGATATAATCTCCATTTTTCTCTACTTTAAGCCAATTTCTCTGCGTACCCTTCTGTTTTCATGTCATTCAGCCCCAAGTCTTCGTTCTGCTCAAAGGTCCTGGTGTACTTCTCAATCTTCATTTCTGGATCTGGATCTGGCGCATAAACATTCTGCAAAAAGGTGTGAATGGTTAGCCTTCAGAGAAAATTAAGGGGGTCTGAATACTTTCCGTACCCACTGTACATATTTTAAAATATATTTAAAATCAAAGAGATTCAAAACAATAAATCCTACACTTAACCATGAGATATTATAGTAAGATCCTTTAAATAAAAAAAATGTTGCTCCTAGCTCACCTGAAGATAACTATTTCCTGCAGGATCATCCAGGATAATGTGCACATCCATTTCCCCTGCTGTTATCTAAGAAACATTTTGTAAATACAATGCATTAAGACTCTAGAAAATTTTTTTTTATTACAATTTATATGCACATATACGCAATATTCAAAGAAGAAACTTTTAGTAATTGTATAAATGACTAATTCTATATATATATTTATATAATCTATTACAAACAAATTATATTAACTATTTACATATTTATTTTTCCAGTAATTCTATATTTATTTTCAAAAATTATAAACAAAGCAAGCTCCTTTTTTAGACATCATATTGAGAATATTGTCATTGCTTTTAACAGCGAGGAACATTAACAGAAATGTAATATATTTCAAACCTTGTCAATCTTTTGCCCAAAGAGTTCCAGTTTCTCGGCTCTATCTGCTGTAGAGCTGTCTCCACACATGAAGGGGTTTTTTGAAACAATCTAAAATAAGCATAAAATAAGCATAAAATGAGCTGTTTGTTGATAACAAACACTGTTAGCTGGGCTTTGATTTTCTCTCGCTGCAAGAACGAACCACACAAGAAAATAAAAGACCAATGACAGCAGTCACTTTTTCTCTCTATTGCAAAGTGTGGCCCCCTCTCACTTTCAGCCGCAGCCCCTAAAAGTGGCAAGAAAACACAAATGAGTCATAGCAGAGCATAGGGTGTCTGTGGTCCTATCTGCCCCCTATCAACCTACTGTTCTTCCATTCAACTAGCCTATTGACTGCTTTTAGCATTCATTACTGTTTTAGGTTGTTTGATTCAAAGAGGAATGCCAATTATGTGAGAAGCTTTGTTAAAACATGATGATACTGACTTACTTCTCTTCATTCTGAACAGGCATAAGAAAATGTCTGGCAACAAAGTATCTTACAGTGGCAGAAGGAGAAACGCTGGTATTGAGATGCCCTCGAAAAAACTTCAGTGAGGATGGACACATGGAGTGGAGAAAAACAGGAAAATATTCTTGCAAAGATGCATATAGTATCAACACAGCAGAGGACGTGAAGCTTTTCGATAATTGTCCTAAATAAGGAAAGACAGTATCAGTGAATATATTGCACATATTTCAAAATTAAAACAATTTACATTATTCTATTAAATTAAATTCAAAGGTGAATAACAGAAAAACAAATCAACTGAATAAAATTAAGCATTGCACTGTAAGAGAACTGTACTACTGTTACTGTTTTTTTCCATGACTAAAAGAATCACACCCCCATGTCGCAGGATTTAGAACTACATCTGTTTATATGTGTACACATCTGTGAGTAAGATTTTAAGACCACTGTTTCCTGTTCCAGCACGAGAATGTCGCTTTATGTGTGACAGTGGCAAGTTTTCTCTCGCTGCAAGAACGAACCACACAAGAAAATAAAAGACCAATGACAGCAGTCACTTTTTCTCTCTATTGCAAAGTGTGGCCCCCTCTCACTTTCAGCCGCAGCCCCTAAAAGTGGCAAGAAAACACAAATGAGTCATAGCAGAGCATAGGGTGTCTGTGGTCCTATCTGCCCCCTATCAACCTACTGTTCTTCCATTCAACTAGCCTATTGACTGCTTTTAGCATTCATTACTGTTTTAGGTTGTTTGATTCAAAGAGGAATGCCAATTATGTGAGAAGCTTTGTTAAAACATGATGATACTGACTTACTTCTCTTCATTCTGAACAGGCATAAGAAAATGTCTGGCAACAAAGTATCTTACAGTGGCAGAAGGAGAAACGCTGGTATTGAGATGCCCTCGAAAAAACTTCAGTGAGGATGGACACATGGAGTGGAGAAATCCACAAGGCCATCTTTTGTTCTTTAACAATGAAAAAGGTGAGGGTGTGAACACTGTATATTGAAGAATGTATTTCAAACACATTTACATTTCCTCTTTATTGTATCTCATAAACATAAAAAATGTATTTCACATTCCCCTACAGCTCTAAGAGACTCAAGGAGCAGCATTTTTCATTTAAGCAGCTCTGAATATACATTACACATGTCTAATGTTACCTTAAAAGATGAAGGGCTTTACAGATGTCTACTGTATGACAATAAAGTAATTTCAAAAAGATTTAAAGTAAAAGTATTAGGTAAGAATATTTACTTCTCATCTTTTCCAAAAACATGCATCAAATATGACTATTAAATATGAAATTAAACTCTTTTTGTTTGGATCACAGAAATTCCAAAAATAGAAATGGCAGAGTATAAAGATAAAACAATCATCAAGTGTTCAGCGGCAGCGAATGGCCACCCACCTGAACTCTCTTGGCAAATCAGTGGGGTTGAAATCGAAGGTAAGTTACGAGAAGTGTCAGAGTGGGCAGACAGTTAGGGGGGCAGACAGGTGTACACACATACTTACACACACACACATAGGTTTGTTTTTGTGAAAAGTGGGGACATCCCATAGGCGTAATGGTTTTTATACTGTACAGACCGTATATTCTATTGCCCTACACCAACCCTACCCCTAAACCTACCCCTCACAGGAAACTTTGTGCTATTTCAGATTTTCAATACACTCCAATCTGTGCTTTATATGCATTTTGAAAAGTGGGGACATGGGGTAATGTCCTGAAAAGTCACCTTCTCCTTGTAATACCTATGTCATACCTTTGTCATTATACAAATTTATGTACTCATTTGTCACAAAAACGCGCACACACACATACGTGTGTGTGTGCGTGTGTGTGAGAGTGAGAGAGAGAGAGAGAGAGAGAGTTTGGAGTCAGTAAGATTTTTGATCAAATTGGTGACTATGACTTTCAAAAATTTAAAAATATTACTGAAAGACATACTGTGCAAACAGTTATACTGAAAAACAAAATTCCCATGACTTCTGACATTTCTGTCACTGAGAAACGAATACCTCGTGAAAATAGAGGAACCACAATATTCTGAAATAGGTCAGCTAAGGACAAATGCAAACAATAGTACTATCAATGGTAAATCTAGGGTGTTTCTCAGATTATTTGAATAATAATTCACAGATTACTGAATATATGCACCCTGCTTTGTCCTAACAGCTCTATCCAATACCTTGCGGGAGGAAAGATCCAGCAGGTCACTGGCAATTAGCCTCTTAACAGTCAAAACTCATATCAGGAAAGCAACGGTGATGTGCCTGGCAAAACATACAGCTCTCCCAAAACAACTGATCAATTTCGTCATTATTGAAAATCACTGTAAGTATACACAAATGGTAGGCTACATATAACCAACTGCAGGAATAGCAGAGACCACTTACAAGAATTGATAGTTGAACTAACCTCACCAACACCACCACTGATGTTCCAAGCATGTGACCAAAAACAGTGGCAATTCACCATAAATGACATTAGCCAGTATTAGAAAGAGGAACTGAAAGATTTGGGGATTTTGTTTGGCTGTGCTGCACAGGGAAAGTTAATCTACACTTCAGAGTATTTGGTAGTTTCCCATTTAAGTGAATGTGTGGCTCACATTAGAGTGGTCAGTCACATGATGTCAGGGAAACTATTTCTTTGAACAAAACAACTGTGTTCCCCATCCAGAACAGATGCACTAAATATTTATAATATAACAAACACTAAGCCAGATTCTTACAAGTAAACAGTCAAACCATTTTCTGATGGGATTTCAGAGTAATTAAATGTTTTTATTGTACTTTTGCATAGCTGTTACGGCCTCCACGACAAGGTACTCCAGTACTAGAGAAGAGCTAAAAACTGATGTAATGATCACAGCCACTTCTGCTCCTGTCATTAGCAGTACAGGTGGGTGTTTCTCTTCATTTCATGTCTTAGTATAGGTCATTTCATTTCTTAATGGCCGCACCAATTACACTAAACAAACTAGCTATCTCAAAAGAGTCTGATAATGACAGAATATTTTAAATGTAGCTTACATAAAAACGAAAGCAGAATCCCCTTCTGTGCAATGGTTTCCCATAAAACCACAGAATGGAAATTGCTTTTGCTCCTTTCTGCCTCCATCTTCTGGTAGCTTTTGAATACTGCACACAGTCGTTTCAAGGCATTTGAGGTTTTTTTTTTCATTTGAGCATTCTGCTTATCTTTGATATCTCAGCTATTGTTTAACAAATACACCATCTGATTACAGCACATGTGGAACTGTCATCAATTTCAGAAAGTACTGAAGTGCTCCCAACAAGAGACAGCACTACCTCAAACAGCATACAAGGTATAAATATGCGAATATGCATGATCAAATACTCCAATATTTCCATTTCACCTAAAAGTTAGTACGTGTTTTTATAAGACACTTTCAGTGTTTGTTCGCTGATTTGCTTTGTGATCTCTTTTAGTGGAGGAACATTCCACAGCAACCAATATAAGCTTGACAAGTAAGTGTTTTAAAATTTCATTGTTTAATATTTAAAATAATATACGGAACATAAAATATCATTCATCTTGCTTATTTTATATAGTGAAGTTGATCTCAGATCTATCTTTGCATTTCAGCACACAACATGAACTATTCAAATTCACCTGATGAATTCCTGACCAAAAATGACACCAACTCACAAGGTGTGAAGCTCATGAAAAACTAAATGCTTATGAACAAACCAGCAAAACTCATTTCTATCTTGCGCTCACATAAATGTCTAAATGAAAATCAAAGCAACATGTAAAGGACATGAATTACTGATTGCAGTATTACTTTGTGTATTTGCAGGTTTTGGCAAACAAGATCTAAAGGAAAGCTCACCACTGCTGATCCTGCTGGTCACAAGCCTTGTTATATGTTTGCTTATTGTAGTAATCTTCTTCTTGTTCAGACTGCAAAAGGCACATTTAGCCTGGAAAAAAGGTAATATAAGATTAGTTAAATATTTACACTTTACATCAAGCTTCAATTATATTCTAGAGTTTAGCTGAGATTTCATTCTGGATTCAATTTTTCATTTTAATCTGTTGTTATAACAGAGAACGAAGAATCAGACCAGTCTGTGGAAAGCAGCAAATCAAAATCCAGTCATGAAGAAAAGCAGTCCCAGGAAAGGAGAAGACAAGGTACAACCGCTGAAACCACCTAATCTTGTAGTTCAAACATATAAGCTTTTGTGTCTTTACAAACTATTAATATTTCGTGTTTCACTTGATTTTCTGTCTAGGCTTTTGGAACTCAAATTTCACAGAATACAAATTGGAAGAACCTCCACAGAATACAGCAACTTCAGTAGCTACAGTGCATGTGATCACTGAAACACAAGACAGTTCAACAACAGCAGCTTTTAACAAACTTGACGGAGCTTGTGTCAAGGAGACTGAACTTTAGAGGAAAATTCAGCAGGTTCTGAATCCTCATAAGAGACTGAACTGATTTTGCAGTTCTGTTATGAACAATGGTGCTCACTAAAAGATGATGAATAGCCTATAGCTACCAATTTTTGTATATACTGTATGTACTGTTTTTACATTTCAGTCACTGCTGGTTTACATTATTTTTTACTGAATGTAAAGAAGCGTTTTATTATGTGTGCTTTATTGCAATGTGTTTACAGTTTAATAACTTTGAAGTGTTCCCTTGATAAAATTGGAATAGACTGCCATGATATTTCATCATTATATTACAAATGTGTCTTTTTAACCTGAAATGGTTGCTGCTTGCCCTGTTATCAGGGTTTGGCCTTCTGATATTCAAAAGTCAGTGTGCCTTTTTTTTATAAATAGTGCAGACAATTAAATAAACTATTTTATGTAACGTGTGGATGTTATGCCTGACGAATCTTCTAAGGCATGAAAAAATAAAAATGTTAAATAAGACTTAAACCAAGCGCACTTTTTGGATGTCACGTCCTCTTCAATATTGTTTTGGGCTTAACGAAAACGCATGTGGTCTTTAAATAGTAACTTTTTTAAGTCTGAAAAGCACTTACTATGTGACCTTTGTCTTTAGTGGCTTTCGATTCATATTATGTTGTAGACACATTTTCTACTTCCTTATTTTTTGGCGATTCGTATTCTGTGTGTGTATCGCCCCCTGCTGGGCTTCTGTGCAATCATAGTTTATTTCCTGGTTCGTTCCCTTTCCTTCACTTAGAAATTTCGTTTTTTTTCTTATCTCTTTCCCCTTTAACAGGATAAATAATAATAATAATAATAATAATACTCTGCCTCAAAGGTTTCAGCTGGTGTTCTGATGATTTGTGCTACCCGCTCAGATTGTGCTGACGTTACCGCCCATTAAAAAGATAGGTAGCACAAATCGATAGCGAAAAATGCTACCTATCAGATTGTGCTACCAGCATCTTATTCATGTGTCCATATCTACCCCTACCCTAAACCTACCCGTCCATACTTACCCTTACCCTAAACTTACCCTTAAAACAATGAAAATATATTTTTGGTAGCACAATCTGATAACATGTTTCGTCGGTAACGTTACACCCCGGCGCTGCGTGATCAGCTCCTCGTGCTTCAACACAAAGCTCTTCATGATGCACATTGGAGCAGTATTATGACCTTAATCTAATTCAATTTTTAAATCATTATATTTCAACGTGATTTATACGTATTGTAAAATATCTAGAACATTCTCGAGCTGTATAAGTAATGGTATTTCTTTCAAGTAATGACTGATATTTTTCACTAGGCAAGACCTTACAGTCCCAAACCAAGGTCACTGGGCTGTTGAGCTACATTTGTTATTTTCAATTTGTATGTGCTTGTCATGGTGTAATCTACTAAACGACGGTTTGATATATTTTCATCAAACATTTCTGTTTTGCTGTATCATCGACGCATTTCCAGTGAATGTGCAGGCTGATTTCATCCTATGTATGTAAAGGACAAACTGTTCCGCATTGACAGCGGTTTGCGGCAAACTTGTGGGGGATGGTTTGAATTTTTTTCAACCAGTTATATCTTTGGTTCTTCCCATAGTGGGCGTGGCTAAACGAAAATTCCGGTATTGCATTGGTTCTTACGGGCTGAAGTTGAGTCATCTGAAATTTCATTGGCTCGGCTACCGGCAATATATAGTGTTCTGGAACATTCGACCGTTCTCTCTACTAAGCAAGGCGAGGCAGCAGTTTGTCGCCATTCCAGCTATCCAACCGGCGTCTTCACCCATCTCGGCTATTTCCAACCTGGTAAGGTCTTTGTTCTATCTTTTTTGATTATATTGGTTTTATAATCTCATATTGAATATTTGCTTCTCTGCTTGCATGTAGTATATCACTATTTCATTAATTACGAAGAGCTGAATTTCCTTTCCTTTTTTTTTATAATTTTTTTTTAATACATGTGGAATATTTTCCGGGTGTGCTGAACCATTATAAATGATTCCGGTTATTTATATTTATTTATTTTATTGAATTTTAAAAGTTTTCACTTCCATAGACTGCTTTTCTTGTTTTCACTTAGTTTAGCATAATTTTTTTTTTTTTTTTTTTTTTTAAAACCCTTTTATTCCTTTTTTTTTTTTTTTTTTTTTTTTTTTTTTTTTTTTTTTTTTTTTGTGTGTTCGTTCTCCAATAGATGCCAAACGTCTGATTGGCCGCAGGTTTGATGATGGTGTTGTTCAGTCTGACATGAAGCACTGGCCTTTTAATGTCATCAATGACAATACCCGTCCCAAGATCCAGGTTGATTACAAGGGTGAGACCAAGTCGTTCTACCCTGAAGAGATTTCCTCCATGGTCCTCACCAAGATGAAGGAAATTGCTGAGGCCTACCTGGGAAAGGTGAGTGATCATTCAGCTGTTTGTGGGGTAGCTCTATTAAACTCCCATTTGACTGTGCTTCGCGATGATGAAGTTGATTCCTTGCCATTCGTAGTTTCCACCAGAGGTTGAAAAACCAAAGATGGCCCAAGCACCTTCCTTGGATGTCTGAGCGACATGCACTATACTGTAGTTTATTATTATTATTATTATTATTATTATATGTATTGTTGCCTTTAGTTCCAAGTGGCAGTTGGGATCTAATTTGTGCACTCTTTGCAGACTGTTTCCAACGCCGTCGTCACAGTGCCTGCCTACTTCAACGATTCTCAGCGACAGGCCACCAAGGATGCTGGAACCATCTCTGGCTTGAATGTTCTGCGTATCATCAATGAACCAACTGCTGCTGCTATTGCTTATGGTCTGGACAAAAAGGTTTGAAAAACTTGCAACTTTCAGGAATTTTTTTTTTTTTTTTTTTTTTAACGCTTTAGTTTCGCTGTGATGAAGTTGATTCCTTGCCATTCGTAGTTTCCACCAGAGGTTGTAAAACCAAAGATGGCCCAAGCACCTTCCTTGGATGTCTGAGCGAAAAATTTAGTGTCATACAATTAATTAATGTACATGCGAATACTTATGCTCTTAATTCCTCTTTTCAGGTTGGTGCTGAGAGGAATGTCCTTATCTTCGATCTTGGTGGTGGCACTTTCGATGTGTCTATCCTCACCATTGAGGATGGCATCTTTGAGGTCAAATCTACTGCTGGAGACACTCACTTGGGTGGAGAAGACTTTGACAACCGCATGGTGAACCACTTCATCACAGAGTTCAAGCGCAAGCACAAGAAGGACATCAGTGACAACAAGAGAGCCGTTCGCCGTCTCCGCACCGCCTGCGAGAGGGCCAAGCGTACCCTATCATCCAGCACTCAGGCCAGTATTGAGATCGACTCCCTCTATGAGGGTATTGATTTCTATACCTCCATCACAAGGGCCCGTTTTGAGGAGCTCAACGCTGACCTCTTCCGTGGAACCTTGGACCCAGTCGAGAAGTCCCTTCGTGATGCCAAGATGGACAAGGCTCAGATCCACGACATTGTCCTGGTTGGTGGCTCCACTCGCATTCCCAAAATCCAGAAGCTGCTCCAAGACTACTTTAACGGCAAGGAGCTCAACAAGAGCATCAACCCTGATGAGGCTGTGGCCTATGGAGCAGGTGGGTGATTTTGTTTTAATCCGTTTTTTTTTTTTTTGTTGTTTGCTATGATGAAGTTGATTCCTTGCCATTCGTAGTTTCCACCAGAGGTTGAAAGACCAAAGATGGCCCAAGAACCTTCCTTGGATGTCTGAGCGACTGCTGTCATTGCTATCTGACCATCTCAATTTGTCCAAGGTTCTTATTTCTCACTTTTGTTTCAGCTGTCCAGGCTGCCATCCTCTCTGGTGATAAGTCGGAGAACGTTCAGGACTTGCTGCTGCTAGATGTCACTCCTCTGTCCCTTGGAATTGAGACCGCTGGTGGAGTCATGACCGTCCTCATCAAGCGTAATACCACCATTCCAACCAAACAGACTCAGACTTTCACCACCTACTCTGACAACCAGCCTGGTGTGCTTATTCAGGTGGGTACGAAATAGTTCTATTAGGGGTTTAGTCTTTTATCCCACCCAATGTCTTGTCGATTACTTTAAACAATGTTGTCTTGTTTCAATTACCCCCTTTTCAGGTCTATGAGGGTGAGCGTGCAATGACCAAGGATAACAACTTGCTGGGCAAGTTTGAGCTTACTGGAATCCCCCCTGCACCTCGCGGTGTTCCCCAGATTGAGGTCACCTTTGACATTGATGCGAATGGCATCATGAATGTTTCAGCTGTGGATAAGAGCACTGGCAAGGAGAACAAAATCACCATCACCAACGACAAGGGTAAGTCTTCTCTCCTCTACACCTAAATATTTAAAGACTTTGTGGTGGCCACTTTAGAGGTTAACTGGAAGTCCATTTCAGGTCGTCTCAGCAAGGAGGACATTGAGCGCATGGTGCAGGAGGCAGAGAAGTACAAGGCTGAGGATGATGTGCAGCGTGACAAGGTGTCTGTCAAGAATGGTCTGGAGTCCTACTCCTTCAACATGAAGTCCACTGTTGAGGATGAGAAACTGAAGGGCAAGATCAGTGATGAGGACAAGCAGAAGATCCTTGACAAGTGCAATGAAGTCATCAGTTGGCTTGACAAGAACCAGGTAAGTTTGCTATCCGTTTAGACATTTGGCCAATCAAGTGGTTTTTGAATTGCTTGCACTGGCAAACTCTGTGACTTGACGTCTGTTTGAAAACTTTCAGACTGCTGAGAAAGAGGAGTTTGAGCACCAGCAGAAGGAGCTGGAGAAGGTATGCAACCCCATCATCACCAAGCTGTACCAGAGTGCTGGAGGCATGCCAGGTGGAATGCCTGATGGTATGCCCGGTGGCTTCCCAGGAGCTGGCTCTGCTCCAGGAGGTGGATCCTCCGGCCCAACCATTGAGGAGGTCGACTAAGCCATTCCAAAGCCACTACGCTACCTCCATAGCAATGTTTACTGTTGCCCTCTATAGTTGGACTCCTCTAAAATTGTTACTTTTGTGGAAGTTTTGGATGACTTCAACTTGTAGAGAGATGGTTGCAATAAAACAAAAAAAAAAAATAAAAAAGGGGTATTAACGGGTCACATTTCCAGATCACAGGGAACAGATTTTCTACCTAGATTGCACAACCTATTTATTGACTTGTGAAATGTGAATTTCATAAGCCTTTTCCAACTGCCTCAATGCTTTGAAGGAAGTGAATAAAATGGTGACCTATTCCCAGTACTGCCTCTGTTTTTTGGTCAAAGTTTGGAGTTTGACCTTTAATTTTGTTTAACCTCTAAATATCAAGAATGTGTCACTGTCCTCAGGGTAATGTATTTAAATCTATCCAATGCATCATTTAGCTTTTTGCTTCAGCCATTTTGGCTTTGTAATGACTGAGGTCATATATCTATATATAGTGTAAGTGTCAAAGCCGATCATCCACTGTGTTTACAGTAAACCTCAGCCTGAATGGTTAAAATTGCTTTAAAAGCTTTTTACTCCACTGGATGTCATGACCATGACATCAATGCACCATGAGAATCGTATTACTTTAAAGGGGTCATATGATGCGATTTCAAGTTTTCCTTTCTCTTTCGAGTGTTACAAGCTGATTGGGCATAGATAAGATCCCTGAAGTTGCAAAGACTAAAGTCTCAAAACCAAAGAGATATTCTTTATCAAAGTTAAGACTGCCAC
>NW_015505211.1:1807909-1836030 GCF_001515645.1 Sinocyclocheilus grahami
TGATGAAGTTGATTCCTTGCCATTCGTAGTTTCCACCAGAGGTTGAAAGACCAAAGATGGCCCAAGAACCTTCCTTGGATGTCTGAGCGACTGCTGTCATTGCTATCTGACCATCTCAATTTGTCCAAGGTTCTTATTTCTCACTTTTGTTTCAGCTGTCCAGGCTGCCATCCTCTCTGGTGATAAGTCGGAGAACGTTCAGGACTTGCTGCTGCCAGATGTCACTCCTCTGTCCCTTGGAATTGAGACCGCTGGTGGAGTCATGACCGTCCTCATCAAGCGTAATACCACCATTCCAACCAAACAGACTCAGACTTTCACCACCTACTCTGACAACCAGCCTGGTGTGCTTATTCAGGTGGGTACGAAATAGTTCTATTAGGGGTTTAGTCTTTTATCCCACCCAATGTCTTGTCGATTACTTTAAACAATGTTGTCTTGTTTCAATTACCCCCTTTTCAGGTCTATGAGGGTGAGCGTGCAATGACCAAGGATAACAACTTGCTGGGCAAGTTTGAGCTTACTGGAATCCCCCCTGCACCTCGCGGTGTTCCCCAGATTGAGGTCACCTTTGACATTGATGCGAATGGCATCATGAATGTTTCAGCTGTGGATAAGAGCACTGGCAAGGAGAACAAAATCACCATCACCAACGACAAGGGTAAGTCTTCTCTCCTCTACACCTAAATATTTAAAGACTTTGTGGTGGCCACTTTAGAGGTTAACTGGAAGTCCATTTCAGGTCGTCTCAGCAAGGAGGACATTGAGCGCATGGTGCAGGAGGCAGAGAAGTACAAGGCTGAGGATGATGTGCAGCGTGACAAGGTGTCTGTCAAGAATGGTCTGGAGTCCTACTCCTTCAACATGAAGTCCACTGTTGAGGATGAGAAACTGAAGGGCAAGATCAGTGATGAGGACAAGCAGAAGATCCTTGACAAGTGCAATGAAGTCATCAGTTGGCTTGACAAGAACCAGGTAAGTTTGCTATCCGTTTAGACATTTGGCCAATCAAGTGGTTTTTGAATTGCTTGCACTGGCAAACTCTGTGACTTGACGTCTGTTTGAAAACTTTCAGACTGCTGAGAAAGAGGAGTTTGAGCACCAGCAGAAGGAGCTGGAGAAGGTATGCAACCCCATCATCACCAAGCTGTACCAGAGTGCTGGAGGCATGCCAGGTGGAATGCCTGATGGTATGCCCGGTGGCTTCCCAGGAGCCGGCTCTGCTCCAGGAGGTGGATCCTCCGGCCCAACCATTGAGGAGGTCGACTAAGCCATTCCAAAGCCACTACGCTACCTCCATAGCAATGTTTACTGTTGCCCTCTATAGTTGGACTCCTCTAAAATTGTTACTTTTGTGGAAGTTTTGGATGACTTCAACTTGTAGAGAGATGGTTGCAATAAAATAAAAAAAAAATTAAAAAAGGGGTATTAACGGGTCACATTTCCAGATCACAGGGAACAGATTTTCTACCTAGATTGCACAACCTATTTATTGACTTGTGAAATGTGAATTTCATAAGCCTTTTCCAACTGCCTCAATGCTTTGAAGGAAGTGAATAAAATGGTGACCTATTCCTTAAAAAAGGGGTATTAACGGGTCACATTTCCAGATCACAGGGAACAGATTTTCTACCTAGATTGCACAACCTATTTATTGACTTGTGAAATGTGAATTTCATAAGCCTTTTCCAACTGCCTCAATGCTTTGAAGGAAGTGAATAAAATGGTGACCTATTCCCAGTACTGCCTCTGTTTTTTGGTCAAAGTTTGGAGTTTGACCTTTAATTTTGTTTAACCTCTAAATATCAAGAATGTGTCACTGTCCTCAGGGTAATGTATTTAAATCTATCCAATGCATCATTTAGCTTTTTGCTTCAGCCATTTTGGCTTTGTAATGACTGAGGTCATATATCTATATATAGTGTAAGTGTCAAAGCCGATCATCCACGGTGTTTACAGTAAACCTCAGCCTGAATGGTTAAAATTGCTTTAAAAGCTTTTTACTCCACTGGATGTCATGACCATGACATCAATGCACCATGAGAATCGTATTACTTTAAAGGGGTCATATGATGCGATTTCAAGTTTTCCTTTCTCTTTCGAGTGTTACAAGCTGATTGGGCATAGATAAGATCCCTGAAGTTGCAAAGACTAAAGTCTCAAAACCAAAGAGATATTCTTTATCAAAGTTAAGACTGCCACACCCCCCTAAAACAGCTCATTCTAACACACCCCCACATATCTAGGTCACTGTGGGAATATTTGGATTATGCCGCTCAAATGTGCAAGCAAAAAAAGGCGTGGTTTCAGTAACCACAGTTAGTGTTGATGCAGCCATGTCAGGGAGCCGCTGTGTGTTTCTAGGCGAAAGCAAAAGCACTTTATTTGGCCTTCTGAAAGTAGATGCATTTAGGAATATTTGAGATTACTTCCAACAGAATAGCAATTAATTTTATGAATGACCGTTTCGTGAACCTAGGAGAGGAGGTAATTCTGACTTTGCTATGACAATCTGGCGCTTCTGAATCGGCTACTGTTTTGTTATTAGTTTAAGTATTTGCTATTGACTGTTCAAATGTGGAGTTTTGCGCATCGTGCGTGTGTGTGTGTGCGCGAGCGAGAGAGAGAGACACACATCACATCACAGTGGAGTCAGCTGTCTTAACCGTGGCTTGTGTACTGCAAACACATATTCATCACTGTCTGTCACGACTCTGTTCCCCTTTCGGGCTCTGTCTTTACATTTATTTTGAAAGATGAAGCTCGCGATTATGGTAAGGGGAGTTACATTTCCTACGAGTGCTTGCGGTGTTCAGCCAATCACAATGCACTGGGTCAGCTGGCCAATCAGCAGACTGCGCTTGTCGGAAGGAGGGACTTTGTAGAAAACGACGTGTTTGAGAGAGGCGGGGCATAGAGGACTTACAATAATGTACAGTATTTGAAAAATAATGTGTTTTTTGAACATTAAAGCATGTCAACATATTCTGTTACACCAAATAATGATCTTTAAAAAAGTATCATATGACCCCTTTAAGAATAGTTATTGTATATGCACACGATTTACGTACAATACATTCTTACTGAACGCTAACAATTATTAAGAAAAATACGTAGTGGCCTCCTACACCTTAAGTCGTTCGCAACTGTTCAATGCTTTTGTGTCCGTCTGAAGGGCAAGGAATAGTTCTGCGCATGCGTGTTTCCACGGCAACAGTTTAGCAAACGAAACGTTCCTTGGCAACGAACGGCTCATCTTTCGATGTTTATAGCAGGTACAAAAAAATCCTTAAATCTGGAGCAAATCAATGGATTTGTGTACGAGGTAATGTTTTGATGCTGTAGCAACGTTTTACATTATTTCGGCGTTTACATTACAGCATGAGTTACACAGCTGATTTGGAAAGTCAGTCAACAACCGAATGAACTAACGCTCAGTAATGTCGCTAGCTAAATTAAAATGTGTTTTCACCACTCCTTAATGTAGATTCTGTGATATTAAGCCCTGAAGTCGATCGTCTCAGAAGTCAGAACAACAACGCCATCACGAGCAGAACGGGCCTGAGGCGCTGGAACAGACAAAAGTCAAATTCAACATGAACAATGACTAGTCCAAAGAATAATGTGCCCGCTTTACCGCTAATGTGGGACTCCTTAGAGTCCGATACTGAGAGTTTGGTGCAAGAGGAGTACCAGCGAGAGCTCCAGATGCGAATTGACCTCATCTCTGCTGTTAAACCCAAACAACATGATAAGACTGACACCGAGGAACCAGAGAATCTTGATGTTTATGATAGTCTGGATCTGAAACCAAGACAAGTGAAAGGACAACATGACCCTCTGAGGTAAGATAAAAGTTTGCTATTTCCCCACCGTATGGGACTAGCCTCATGCAACCAGCAGTAATTGAGTAGTTGACCTGGCGGCGTTTCAGGCAGTGACATCAGTCTCCTCCTGTGATGTCAAATGCTTTATTTCATCTCAAACTATTTTTTAAACAATTTTAATTATACAGATGGTTAATGTCTTCATATTAATTGCAAGTCAACACTGAACATCTGCTACAATTTAAATAGTTCACCCAAAAAATAAAATTCTGTCATCATTTACTCTACCTCATGTCATCCCAAAATCGGCTAATTTCTTTTTTTGGATCTGAAACCAAGACAAGTGAAAGGACAACATGACCCTCTGAGGTAAGATAAAAGTTTGCTATTTCCCCACCGTATGGGACTAGCCTCATGCAACCAGCAGTAATTGAGTAGTTGACCTGGCGACTGGCGTTTCAGGCAGTGACATCAGTCTCCTCCTGTGATGTCAAATGCTTTATTTCATCTCAAACTATTTTTTAAACAATTTTAATTATACAGATGGTTAATGTCTTCATATTAATTGCAAGTCAACACTGAATATCTGCTACAATTTAAATAGTTCACCCAAAAAATAAAATTCTGTCATCATTTACTCTACCTCATGTCATCCCAAAATCGGCTAATTTCTTTTTGGGGGAAATTAGAATTTTAGTTTGCAGGACGTTACCACAATAAGGTCTCATTCAGCAGTCTGTTAAAAAGCAGTTGCTTTGTTACCAGTGAATGGATGAGCTCTCTGTGCTTCTGAAACACAGATTGCTGGAATCTGAAGTGTGGATCACAGCATCTGTCTCCACTCCTTCATCTTCAGCCTAGCTGTTGTGTCCGCCACTCAAAATCTGCCTCGGGATAAAAACGAGAGCCGTTTGTTTTCATTTTTTGCATACTAGACAGGTACTTAACCCCATGCATAGTTTTTTCATAATAGCTATAGCGAACCTCGACAAAGACTTTATTGTCGAAACGAAGCAGCTCTCTCATCATATTTTCATGCTCAAGAATGAAATCCTGCAAATGAATGGCGTGGTAGCAATATTTGGCATAATATCATTGAAGCTAATAACCACCCATTTAGTTTACATCCTCTTAACCGCACGCATTGTCTTTAAAGAGACTCAAGTCTCGTATTCAGAATGAGATTAGCTGAAAACAATAGACCATGTTTCCTATTATTGGATTTAATTCTGACACATTTCAAAGAGAGACTTTGCATGTTAAAGACCCCGTCACAGCTGCAAACCCACAGCGCATTCTCAAGACCATGTCAGTGGAATCATTACAGAGCCATTCCTTGCCCTTTTGCCCTCATTGGCTGAAGTGCTATGCATCCAGACAGCCTTGTATTTGGCATCATGGGATGTTAAGAGCATCTTTTACTATTCAGAGGCACACAACAAAGAGGCACTCTTCTAATTATTTTAATGAGATCTTTTCATCCAATGATGCTAGGAGCACATTAGGTTGTAGTTTGAACCTATTTCATATGTTTGAATTAGCCATTTGCAAAACTATCTTCAAATTGTGGTCTTCAGACCCATAGTCATTAGGGGTGGGGTGGGGGGGGAGGTAATAGCGCGACAACACGCTATTACCATTTCGCTTCAGCTGAGAAGTGTAGCCGTTTTTTTCCCTTGTGTTTTGATGGCTGTTTCAGGCATTCAGACTGTCTTACTGACAATGTCGAAAACACTAAATGAGACGTACCCAGCCTAAAGCTCATTTTAAGTGTTTATGACTTACTTATTCTTAACTCTTTTTGAAATATTTCAGGGAATCTCCCCCTGAGGATCAATACGCCGACTTGCGCTACGACCCAAACTGGAGGAAGAATTTGGAAGGGGCTTATTTTCTCAACCAGCTAAATGCAAAACTTTCTCTCGACTCGTTTGAAGAGTCTGAAGACAGTCTTGAACCCTTGGAGAATGTGCCTCTAGGTTGCAAGCAAGAATATGTCGTTGTCAGTAATCCACCCACAGTTCAGACGGACAGTGCTTTATCCCCACCACCTTCATCTCCTTTCCACCTGCACCCACAACAGGAATACATTATTGATCCCCCCGAATCAAAAAGTTCTTGCATGTCCTCTGAAGGCACACCACAGGATAATGTAAAGCATCTGAATATCAAATCAGTTCCTCTCCAGAAGAGAAGCTCTCGACATCCTTCTAATCCAAGGCCAGTGAGAGCTAGGGAAGACATTGTGGAACGTAATAAAGCAACTCTTGGTATCAACACACATAAGCAGGGGTCTTACCTAAAAGCTTGTCAGCAGAAAGATAAAACCGATGAAACAAAGCAAGTAAGTATTTTTAAAATTTCCACAGGGAAAATAATATCCTTATTTCTTAATTTGTCTTCTCTTATTCTGTCCTATAGGCCATTCATGATTACGTTTAGTTTATGTAAACCTAAACATATTACATTAATTGTTTGGAAGCATTGGTGACTGAATTGAAGTGCCATTGTTGACCACTAGGGGGTGAACTAACACAGCATACAGCTCAATGTCATATATCAGAGCAGTTTAGGCCCAAGGCTACTGTTGCATAGATATTTTATTTTTCAAGATGACTCCATTTGTATAATTATTTCAAATTTACCAATATCATGACTTAAGTATTGCTATAGAACTACATAATGTCCAAAAATAAATAAATAAATAAAAACATAGTGACTAATGTCCATTGCTGTCAGCCTATGTTTTATAATAAACATATTTTATATTTATATGTTTGTTTTTTTAAATAGAACTTCAACATTCAGGTTAACTGCATTTGTTGTTAAGTCCAATTGTGATTTATTATGAAAAGTTTTCTAATGTAATCTGTGTATTTAGTCTAGATACATAATTTTTTATGTATTCGATTGTGTGTAGGTTCACATTTTTCTTTTTGCACACAAAACGGGCCATATCATGTCTAGCATGACCTGACCTTTATCTTTGCTCTTTTTTAATCTGAATAAGTGACCTTGGTGTTTTCATTGCTCTGGTTTGAAGGAGACTACACTGCCTGTGTTGCGGAAATTAATTTGGCAGACACACAGAGTCTTCAGATGGAGTGGAGAGAAGAGAATGAATCATGTCTGCCTATGTGGTGCCTATTATGAGTTGATCTGCACAACAGTGGCTGTTAAGAACATCAGAGGGGCATGGTTACCAATAGGCTCTTAGTTATCAGTGCACCTGGCCCATGGTATAATTGGCAGGGTTGGCTTGTCTGCACAGTGTGGCCCATGTGTATTTGCTACATTTAAGACCTTACCCAGCCCATCTGAGCCCAGTCCCACCTTAATGTCTCACATCAGCAGCATTAGCATAGTGAAGAGCCGTTAGCATTGTGACATGGTAAACGGAGCAAAGCTCTCCCTGCTATAGATGGTGCCCTAAATGCGCCAGCAGTGCCCTGGTATGAATTCAGTGCATTGTCTTTCCGAGAAATATAGTGCACTGTCAAGTTCCATTTATAAGGCGGCATTGTAAGTCTTTTAAGTGGCAACTCATTGAAAAATGTTTTATTTTGAGTTATTTTCTCCTCTCTTGAAAAAGAAACCAGTGGAGTGGTGACTCCAGGATTTCCCCAAGAAAATATTCTAATAATCTGTCTGGAGGAGAGTGAATATCAGTACAGATCATTTTCAAAAGATTAATAAGTGCTCTTAAACCTGTATAGATTTTTTAAAAGCCATTAAAGGGGATTGAGAGATGCTCTTTGGATAACTCAGTATGTATTATTCCAAGAGAGTAAACAAATGTTTAGGCCTTTTTTTGTTTATGAAAAATATCCATCAGGTCCATTTTTATCCCAGGTACAGATGAGTTGAGTGTATTTAAATATGATCAGTAAACCAACCTGGGCACAAAAATGTCTTCTTTTTTTTATGCACAGTGCAGTGATGTTGATTTTTAAAATTACGTTTAAACCTGGACTTCAATACCACCTCAGCAGTGCCACAAACTGATCCCCTCCATGCCACGCCGAATTGAGGCAGTAATTAAAGCGAAAGGAGCCCCTACCAAGTATTGAGTACATGTACAGTAAATGAACATACTCTCCAGAAGGCCAACAATTCACAAAAAACATTTTTTATTGGTCTTATGAAGTCTTATTCTAATTTGTTGAGATAGTGAATTGGTGGGTTTTTGTTAAATGTGAGCCAAAATCATCACAATTAAAAGAACAAAAGACTTAAACTACTTCAGTCTGTGTGCATTGAATTTATTTAATACACGTGTTTCACAAGTTGAGTTGAATTACTGAAATAAATGAACTTTTCCACGACATTCTAATTTATTGAGATGCACCTGTATATTTGGAAGTGCTTGAACACATTCATGTCTAAATTCCTTCAGGAAATCAGTCACACGTGCAAACTATCATACAACAAGGCTTTTGCAGTATAACGTAACACATAAAGAGCAATCGAAATACTTCTGCCACTTGGTTAAAGTTTTGCTTTTTTTGTCATTTGCTTACTATGAGAGAGAGCACAAAACCCTCATACCTCACGTTCGTTATGTAGCTAAGCATCTGCTCGTAAATTTGATACACAGCCTACACTTTTGCCCTTTTATTTGTTATTTTGTGGCCCCGTTACCTTCAAAGGGAATAAAAAGCCCCTCAGCTCCCATCAGTTTTCGGCATCATTATCAAGGCGCGTCTGTTGGGCTTTTAAAAAGCCACTATTTACTCTTTCACAAACCTCTAACTCCCGATAATTAGCTGTGTTATTAAATGTACACAATCTCATAATGCACCAACTTCCAACCGGCGTGTGTGGGAGTGATGATGAGCTCCAGCAGAGACCCCTTTGATAAAGACAGAAGTAGCAGTGCAATCTTCTGCCATTGCACTCAGCCCCAATCCCTCGTCATCCCCCAGACCCTCACTTCAAAGCCAGGAACATAATGTACAATCTCTTAATAGCTCTAGACCAAGGCTCCGTGGCTCTCTGCCACTGTATACCCTACCTCAGTGTAAACACCTAATCAAGATTGCCTGGGCGGTCACAATAGCAACCAAATGCAATTCAAGAATTGCGTCCCTTTGAAGTCTTCATCGCAAAAGCTGTGTTTCCCAGTCTTGAGGAAAATGGCAAGCTCCAATCGCCTGACTTTGTTGTGCCACGTCTCGGCCCAAGAGGCAATTACGGGCCCCAATTTAACAGAATAGATATTACGCAGCTTATGAAGCTCAAAATGCAATTTTGTTTGATCATTTCCTCAATTTGATTGAGATTATTAAAATGACGGACAAAAGGCAGTGGTCATGGATGGGGCAGAGGTTGTGGCCTGCTGCGGCTAAGAGGACATGAAGGGCAGGTCTGTGATGTCTGCTACTCACGCACCTGTTACAACAGAGCTCAATCTCTCTACTTGAAATGATACTTGCCTGATACAGGAAAATGAGTTGGATACGCAGCCTCCTATTAAACCTGCAGCATAGCAAACAACATATATTACAATATGATTTTATTCTAAAAGATATTTTAATTCATAATGAGGACCACTGCTATGAACGTCTGCGCATTGCCTGTTCGCTGTTTTGCAATATTGTTTTTGGTGCAATTTCAAATTTTCCAGTTTTCAATTCTGGACTGTGTGAAATTGAAATCCCCAAAAAACAACCCTCTCAGAACCAGGGTTAGACAAATTCACAATTGAAGCATTGGATCCGTTTTAGTTCATGATTTGAATTGACTAAACCCCACAGGAATTTGATAATTTCCCCACAGGATTAATAATTTACTAAATTGAAATGAAAAGAAATTCAACATAGTATGTTACATTTCGTATTATGTTCAGTAAATATGATGAAATATATCAACTAAAAACAATTTTATAGGTGCATCTGTCTATTTATCTACAGTGGGTATATAGTAGAAAATACCCCCCCCCCTTAAAATAATCACATTTTGTTGCTTTGAAGCCTGAAATAAAGATGGACAGAGTTTGTGTTTTATCCCGCTGTATTTACATCCAAGTGAAAGATATAACACCAGCATGTCAAAAAAAAAAAAAAAAACCTGAATCCCCGAGTTAGAAAAAGGATCACCTCCTCCTAAAAATTACTGCTGTGGTCATTTTGATTAGCTCAGCATGAAAAGAGCTTTCCTGGAGCATTTCAGTCCTTGGCAGTGCAACTGAAACAAACAATAATCTATGTGTGGCAAGGCACTGTGAGAAGATCTCTGGGATAAAGTTGTGGACAGGCACAAGGAGGGAGATGGATACAAAATTCAAAGGCTTTATCAATGCCAAGTCTATTATTAAGAAGTGGAAGGTATTTGGTACAACACAGACCCTCCCCGGATCAGGACGTCGTGCCAAACTGGATGAAAGAGCCAAGGAAACTGGTCAGAGAGGCTATCAAGAGGCCTACAGCAACTCTGAAGCTGTTGCAGGAATTTCTGACAAATAGTGATCATTGTGTGCATGTGACAACAATATCACAAATTCTCTATGGGAGGGTTGTGAGAAAAAAGCCACTATAAAGAAAGACTGCCACATGCAGTCACGACTGAGCTTTGCCAAAACGCACCTTGAAGATTCTGAGGCCACATGGTATACAGCTCACCATCCAAATAACAGCATTCCTACAGTAAAGCATGGAGGTTGTAATGTCCTGTTATGGGGTGTTTCTCTGCAGCAGGGACTGGAGCACTTGTCAGCATAGAAGGCAAAATGGATGGGGCAAAATACCATCAAATTCTTGAGGTAAATCTGCTGCCCTCTGCCAGAAAGTTGTAAATGGGATGAAGGTTTACCTTCCAACATGACAATGACCCAATGCACACAGCAAAACTGACCACACAGTGGTTGAAGGAGAAAAAGGTGAATGTCCTTGCACGGCCTAGTCAGATCCCAGGCTTAAACCCCATTGAAAATTCATGGAATGGCTTGAAGACTCCAGTCCACAAACAGTAACCATCAAATTTAACTGAACTTGAGAAGTTCTGCAAAGAAGAGTGGGCAAATATAGCAAAGTCTAGATGTGTTTAGTAGTTAGTAGAAACATATTCCAACAGACTAAAGGCTGTAATTAAAGCAAAAGGTGGTTCATCAAAATACTGACACAATTGGGTAATCCATTTTCCTATTCAGTGATTGTTTTTTTTGTTGTTTTTGTGACATGTTGTTATATCTTTCACTTGGATGCTATAAGTTCCATTGAGTAAATATCGCTGGATAAAACAAAAACTGCAAAGCAACAAAATGTGAGTATTTTAAAGGAGCCATACCCACTGTATCTGTCAGTCCATCTACATTATCCATCTATCTATCCATCTTTCTTTTTTAGAACCACAGTTGAAGACCACTGGTTTAGTCAAATATACAGATGCAGATAAATAACTGTCCACAGAGTGTCTCTACGTTGAAGGCTGTTTACAAATCAGTTCCTTGCGCGTATGGCCTTTCGCTAAATAGATAGACCAGCATGGCTGCCTGTTTATTGATGGATATGTTACAACTCAATCCACTCACTGCTGCATGTGTCTCTTTGACCTTCCTCTTTTCACGCTTTCAGAATTAGCCGCATGCATTCAGGGACGCCGCAAGCTGTCAATACTATCGATTGGCAAGAATTGTCCTCGGCCGCCAAAGTGACTGCAAGTTTACTAAATGATTTTCATTACAGCATTAGCTGTAGATATTCTGCCTCTGAACATGTACATTAAGAAAAATTGAGAGAGTGCACTGATGTAACGTGGACGTATCTAGACACTTATCTTCAAACTGCTTTGAGAGAATAATTTTAAAGAGAATCAATAAAACACTCTTCTAGACACATGTAGGTCAGCTCAGAGGAGCAGTGGTTAGTAATTAAGAATAAAAAGTTGATCATAAAAAGCCAATTGAATTGGTATGTTTGCCAGACGCTCAGGGACGAATGATTTTATAGACAAACCTGACTGTCTGTCAGCTCCATTTTTGAGTAGGTGGACGATTTATGGCAGTTGTCTGCATACATTTACGCCAAACGCAGTGTGTAATTTCACCCAGACATTTCTTCTCATACTCATGAATGTCTTTGTTTCGCTCTCACAGTGCACAGTTTGCCCCAGTTGTTTGCAGTCAATAGTTGAATATAATAGCATTTCATCGACAAGGCATCAGGTGAATTGTTAAAAGGAGGCTTATCAAGCAGTCAACCCTTTCACTCCCCTTTCTCTTCTTTCTTCTCTTCTCACAGCCCAGGCAAACCTCCTACGAGACTATCAGCACTCATAGCCCGGAGAGTCAAGACAATGTCTGGGATCCCGAGCTGATGTGGCTCCAAAAAACACAAAACCTGAAGGTAGGGCTCACTTTATTGATTCCATCCATCTCTATCTGTGCAGATGTAGGTGAAGCTGCTTGGCACAATCCATTGCCCTAATGCATAACAGTCTGCGAGGGTTTCCTCTCAAGATGAAAATGTCTGCATGGTGGGCACACTGTCACCCGGGATTTCATTTCTGCTGTGATGGATGCAATTTCTGATAGAGTTGTTCAGGCACAATGGAGCCTCTGAAATGTCTTGAAAAGGAGCCTGTGTCGAGGAAAGAGGGGGAATGGAGAAGCATCATTATTTTGAGCACTTGAACGGTCACCTTAATGCCAGCAAGCAGAGGAGTGTAAATATTTTCCCATTAAGAATGGTGCAAGCTGGTGTTGGCTAAATCAGAAGCATTACATGCTGAGGCACAGCCTCGGACCTCACAAGAATAATGTTCGTCGGTCCCCCATGAATGCCAGGCTCAACACAAAGAAACATTATATAAATGCTCCTGTCTTTCTTTCCTCTCGGTCATAAAAATATCCATGAAGCCACAGTTATATAAGAACATATCTCTGCTCAATGGGATGTATTCTTTTAGCAAATTAGAGTATGTGCGACACTATTTATAAATCTTTTTCATGACTTGAATTTGAAATTGAATTTTTAAGGGGCATTATTTTATGCAAATCGATTTTGCCCAAAGAGCCCTCGTCATACTTGGGAAAATTATTTCATTTATGATAATATCATCCTTTTGTGCCTTCAGACTTTGAAAAACAACATCTAGAATTTAGCTTCATGTCATAAAACAGAATAGATCTTAAGTGCTTTAGTCAGATTTTCATTTTTTCTCCTAATTTTTACCCAATTACAGCTGAGCCATAAAGAAAAGAAGGAACCGAAGAGGAGGGAGCGATCCAGCAACCACCCAGATCAGCTCAAGCCTCCTGAATCCAAACCCAGAGCGCACCTTAAACCCCTTACAGAGAGACAAGTCATCAGTGCTGATCACCTGCCACAGGACTCTGAGGAAGCTTACACCCATGACCCACCACAACACCAGTCTGGACTTCCATCTCACACTCATGCTCCACCGACCGTCAACCTTAACATAAACCTCCACACACCTGCCAACCACACACAGCCACTGAATATTTCCCAGAAAGAGACCGTTTTTACTCTTGTTTCTCAAGCTCTGCAATGGGATAGGACTAATCTGTTTAACCCACCCATTTTACAACAAGGTTATCCATTTTACCCTTATGTGCCTCCTAATTCAGTAGGGCAGATGGGATTGGCTCCAAAAGCAGTTGTATCTTCACCAGCCCCCAAGTCTGAAGTGGTACAAGTTGTGGACAGAAGTGTTCCTCAGAGGCATGGTGCGAAATCTACTCCCAATACGTTTGAGAAGGCATCATTCAAGAATCACAACAGATGCAGGCAAGTCCAGAAACTTTATGCGTGTATTTAATATATGTTTATAGTATATTCACACACTACTGTATTCTTTTAAGGCTGCAGAGTGTCTTTTTTCAATCAGCTTATTGTGGGTCAGTGACGCTCATATTTTGTCTTACCTGTTAATTTACTCAATAATGCAATTCATACATTTAATGACTTGAATACACCACTTCTATAATGATAATGTTTTTAATTTCTGAATTAAAATTCATATTAATATTTTTTGGACAGCATTATGTCAAAAATTGTCAGGGTGTCATAATAAAAAAGCCTAATTAAAAATGACCATAAATTCTTAAAAAGAAAACCTATTTATTTTGGCATGATGTGTTATCATTCTTTCTTAGAAAAAACATTTGAACAAAACTGCTTCACGACCTATTAATATTTGAAATGGCATGACCAACAAAATCATGTGCAACCAACATGCAGGGGAAAAAAACCTTATAAAACAGGAAATGATATCATTGAGAAAACCCGTGCAGACCCATTATGTGTGTTATGGTCATTAAGTCTCCTAAAACATCAGATTAATTGACATTTTTAGGCAAAGTTGGTTCAGATAGTAAATTTTCATATAGTGTGACTCCAAAAAAATGTAATGATATTAATGTAGAGATATAAATACTTTTTCCTCGAACAATGTATATAAAAACAATATTCCTATTGAACAAATGGAAGACAGTGTTTTACAACTTTTTTTGGAAATACATTTATTTATTTATCCATTTGGTGACATTAATCCCAGAGAAATTACACGCTGCAGCTTTAGAATATACAATATGCAAAATATGTACCATAGGTCTTAGCATTCATGTTATGATTCATATTTCCATAGGATACCAGTGCTAAAATTGCCCACGTCTTCTCAAGTGGAGGCCAGCCACTATCCACCTGAGCTTTTTCCCATTGATGAGAGCATGGAACCCTGTGCACATCCAACACAAATCTCTGGTCCTTACACAGTGCTGCCCCCTATAGCCCGAACTAATGGCAACGACACTGAACTCTGCTCAGATAGATCAGAGCAGCAGTTGAATCCAATCCACAGAAGCAGCTCAGAAGGTTACCTTTCACAGATGGAAAAACACAGACAGCTGAAGGCAAATTCAAATTATAAGGTGTGTATATGTGTCTTTAGTTAAGATTCAGTGTGTTTTTTGCTTATCCTTTGTCTAGTATGTGACTCTTATTTTACAGCCTTTAGTTTTCAGTCTTTAAAATACATTTTAAATATTAAAATATTACATGTTACATGTATAATGTGTAGATTTTTCTCACAGTATAAAATCAATTATAATTTAATATTAATTTTAGTAATGGAGAACCTTGTAAAAAAAAATCATATTTAGGGGTCCGTGGCATCAAAAAGTTTTTAAACCCCTGATTTAAACCCATTATTGTAATAATTAGCAAAATAGCAAAACAAATAGCATAATAACTACAGCGCCCAGTTTATACTTAGTAAACATCTTTAAATTGCCATGACAGTATCTCAATGGGGCCTGTTGCAGATGTAACAATTATTGTGTGGGCCGATTCAGGCAGCAGGTTAATTATATAAGTAATTGAAGACACTCTTAATTGCAATGAGATGATGATATAAGGCACGGTCACAAAGACGACATTGAAAAGCGTTAGAGGATAAGGTGATTAAGCAGCACCCCCGTCTGTGCGGAGCAGGGCTGGTAAGATGGTGATTTGCATTTAATGATGGCCTCTTTGTCTTCTAGCACCTTGAGTTCTGCAGGAAAGTCTCTCTCAGGGGCAGACTTACTCAATAACCCGTGGCCATTTACACTGTTGAGAATATTTATATTAACTCAACAGTTGTGTCTGTTCAGTTGAAGGAGTGAAGGAAAGTTCACCCAAAAATTTTAATTATGGCAACACTTGCTCACCCTTGTGTCATTCCAAACCTGTATGACTTACTTTCTACTGTGGAACTGTTTTTGTCCATATAATAGAAATGGGGTCCAAAACAGCATCGAACCACTTTGACTGTCACTGTATTGATAAAAAGATATTTTCTCAAATTTGCTGAAAATTTACTCCATCCAAGATGTAGATGAGTGTGTTTTTTCGTCTAAACAGGTTTGGAAAAATGTAGCTTTACATCACTTGCTCACCAATGGATCCTCTGCAGTGAATGGGTGCCGTCAGAATGATAAAAACATTGCAATAATCCATAAGACTCTGGTCCATCAATTAATATGTTGTGGAGTGAAAAGCTGCATGTTTATAATAATCACATTAATCATTAAAACATTTTTAACTTTTTTTTAACAGAACCATTGCTTCTGGCTAAAATACAAGTCCTTTATCCATAATATTGCTTTCTCCAATGAAAAATTTGTCTTATCTGAATCAGGAGAGTAATATTCACAGATCAAGCACTGTTTACAAGCGAAAACAGCCCAGAACAGTTCTTAACAAATATGTCAGTGGATTTTGATGTGAAAACAACAGGGAATGGACTTTTGCTTGAAGAGATGGTTTAATGTTAAAATGCCTTAATGGTGGATTTGTTTCTTACAAACACGCAGCTTTTCATTTCACAAGACATTAACTAATGGACTGCCATTTTGTGGATTACTTGTGGATTATTGTGATGTTTTTATCAACTGTTTAGACTCTCATTCTGACAGCACCCATTCACTGCAGAGGATCCGTTGGTGAGCAAGTGATGTAATGCTAAATTTCTCCAGATCTTTTATGATGAAGAAACAAACTCATCTACATCTTGGATGGCCTGAGGATGAGTAAAGTTTTAGCAAATTTAAATTTTTGAAAAGAGTTTTCATTTTTGGGTGAACTATCCTTTTAAATTATTGTAGTATCTGTACTATTGTGCTTCTAGATCAGTAAAATTCTTAGCGCTGCATGACCATGTCACAATTTAAGGGTCGTTATGTCATGGAACATATCCACTTGATGCTGTGTCCGGATTATGCGGTTCTTACACCATAAAACCGATTGCTTTCCTGGGAGAAGCTTGCTCTCCTCACCTTGCTGTGCCCGCCATCATGTCTCATAGGATTATGGGATAAATTTGTAAAACAGCTAGTGTGGCAGCCCAAGAGGAAGCAGATCAGAGTGGAAAACAGCTGTCCTGCGGTGTCCATGACCAATGGCTGAGTCCTGAGAATCCGAAGGAGCCTGACCTGATTAGTGCTTTTGTTTGCAGATTGTTGCATGAGTGCACTTTAGGATTAAGACTGTTTTTCTCACAGTATCTTTACGATTTAAACAGTCATGTGGATAGTGAATAAATATATATGCATTACAAAATGTCTTCTCAGGCTTATACACTGAAGGACTACAAAAACATGAAACAGGAGGTGAAGCTTGGAGGTCTTGGACCAACAAACACAATACCAGAAGCTGTGGTAAATACTCACTTCAGTATTATATATTCAGTATAAAGACTTGAGCATCTGGCGATATACATAAATAATGTTGTTTAATCAAAATAATTTGTGTGTGTGGAGATTTAGGAGAAAGACTCAATGGATAATTGGTGATCTCCTTGTTGAATATTGATTTAGCTAATCCCTAATTGCTACATCCAGTTGTCAAGTGTGGCCGTGTCTCAATAACCCCCTCTTTTCATTTCCTTGTGAATTTAAAAGACTTGTGTTTCTGAACACAATAGAAATGGACCAACTAATCTAATGAGCATAGCCCTCAAAAAGCAAACGGAGACATTTTCCTGCTCGGCTGATGTAAAAATTGCACATAAAATAACAGTTTTTGCACCGCTCACAGCCTGAGAGAGGTGTTAACACTGATTCTGAAAGGGATGATGAGTTTTATTTGGCTTTGTTTGCTGCTGTTGAGTAGCTTCATGGAGGGATGTACAAAGAAACAGGGGCCTTAGAGGAGAAATGGCTTAGGCAATTAAAGCTCCCTTTTGTAATCTTGCTGCTCTTTCTTTCACTGCTGTCAGGCAGAAAAAATTAGACGACAGAAGCTGTATTCAAATGTGATCCACGAACAGAACAAGAAGATAAGTAGGATTCCCTCTCTGTCGGCCAAGGACCCAGTGGGCAATGACAATAAGGACACCGTTCCCAGGAGGAAGGTAAGAGAATCTCATTCTTAAAACGTGAGCTTTATTTAATCCGTAAATCATATATTGCATGCAGACGTTTACACGTTTGTTTGGTTTTTTTTCATTCTAATTGAGGTCATAATCCCTTATTGTTACTTTTTTAATCTCAAATAATCTTTCAATTTTATTTTGCCCAGGCTTTAGAATATGCCAAAAATATTGCAAAGCCCAAACCCCCTCCAAAGCCAAAGGATAGACCCAGAGAGCAGAACGTGAGCATGCGGCCTCAATATCCGCAGGAAATGGACCCATTCAATTTGGCCACTCTGGAGATGTTGAGACGGCACGAGGAAGAGAAATGTGCCGTGGCTCGCTTCAGAACCATTCATGCCATTTAATCTAGAGCCTTTATTCACTAAAAAGCAACATGTACATGAGTTCTATCAATTGCACTTCTATAGAATCCCTATTTTTCCTTGCTTTAACTTTGTGTGTTGATTTTGTGTGTACTGTATGTGTAATACTAATCTTGCTCAGTTGCAAAGCACTGGAAGTGGAACAGGTGTTTAGCACATAATCCACTGCATACTCATTTTAAAAACAATTTTTCAATATAAAGAAATCTCGAATGAAATGCTGTGAGGTTTTGTTTGCATTATCCTGCTATTTTCCCCTTGTTTCAATAGGTCTGTGCACAAGAGCACCAATCTCTTCAAGCACACCTGGATGCACCGTTAACCCAGTGTAACATGCCATTTTCTGTCAGTTCCCGGCTATTAGTCTGATTATATCCACTTTCACCTGCCCTTTTCTTTCACCGAGAGAAAAAAATAGGTCAAATAAGGATGACACTTTGAAGCCTCCCTTATTAGAGCCCACAAACTTGTTTTCTGTATTTTAAAGTGATAATTTCCCCCCTAAAACAAGCTCAAGCACCTATTTCTTTAATGGAAGCTTTAGATCGTTATCAAAGAGCTATTTACTCCTATGTAATATTTTAATTAGATTATAGCCTCTATTTAACCCATCATGTCTGCTTTGATACTCTGTGTTTTCAGTGTTAAGCCTCAGAGGCGAGGCTAATAAATGCTGGACCTTTTGAATTAATGAGAAATGCTGCCTTTCCAGACCGACTCTCCTTGCATCTTTTTTCACTCTCTCTCTCTTTCCTGCCATTGAAATCGGTTAATTGAAGGGGTCTCTCTCAACCGCACATGAAGGAGGTTGAATTAGCATCCCTTTTTAAGGATTGGGAGACTGAGGCAGGCTTTGATCTGTGGACAGTGCTGAAGGAGGCGGCAGGCCCCTGAAAATGAGCTGATGGCTCTGCTATTAGAGCAACATGCAGATGCGTCCATGTGTTGCAAAACGCTTAATCTTTTAATTGATCACCTTCCGCACGGCCTATTCTCTTGCAGTGTTTTATTTTCCCCGACTAAATCAGAATCACGTTTTGAAAACGACATGAATTGCTTTTCAAAGGGTGGAAGTGTGCCACATATCCTGTTAGAGTAAAAAAAAGGGCTGTTGCCGCAAATGAATGCGGTCTGCCCATTGCTACACTTGTTAACATAAATATTTTATTTAAAAATATTTCAGCTTTAGAATTATTTCGCAATAAATATTTCGTTATTTTTAGGACACCAGATCGCTCACGTTTTTGGACGGTAGGCTACTTCAAAAAAAAGTGCCTTACTACTGTTGGCCTATTTTTATCAAGTTGTTTAATATTTACACATTAGAAATATAACACATAAATCGGTTGTAAAACAATTGATCGCTACGAACTCTAAAAGGTAAAAAAAAATACTGACGGAAATTCGTTTTAAACATCCGTGAAAGTTATCGAGTTATTCACACACTTTAACTAAACTGCAACAAGTAACTTACACTGTTATTAGACTAATACAATGTAGGTTAAGTCTTTTTGTAAGTCGCCTAAAATTAAAAGGATTCTAACAGAACGCATGGCCCAGTGAGTCAGTATGGCATTTTAAAACTATTTAACATAGACCTACATGGCATATGAATAATGTTACAGTCAATAAAATACACAATGTGAGTTTAAAAAGGACAAATTGCTGTATATCGATTTTCCAAGAACAATTCCAATATTCTCACGTCATACCTTCATAAATAATATTTTCCACCGATTTCGAAAATATGCTCTTACTTTCAGACTCAGATCTCTGCTGCACGGTTGATTTCAGAACGGATTGATTCAGTTAAAAACACGAACCACTGAGCACCATAATACTTAAAGTAAGTTAGCCCTATTATTTATATTTATGTGTCCAGGTTGTATAAATGATAAAGGGGGGGAAGCAACGATGACAAATAAAGAGCAGAGCTAAATCATGCATTCATGCATCTGTATCTATGATGTAAGCAGTTTTTATTGACAACTCAAATTGATTTTTCCATGTGATTTCTATTTATTATTTGGCCAATATTACTCCTATATTGTTAGTAATAATGTTATTAATACTGTCGTTATGTAATAATCTGGACTATTATTCGTTTCTCTAGTGTTCGGAATTGTGATAACCCGCAGCTTTCATGAATTTGAGGAAATTATGAATTATGAAAAAAAGACGTAGCTCGTTTAAGAATGGTCAGATAATTCCCTCAATGCACATTTGTTTATATACAATATTTGTTTTAACAAATGACAAGTCACAGTTTTAGAGTTCATAAATATGTCAGTCCACAACATGCCAACCAAGATCATCGTCCCGCGAAAGTGCTGAAAATGTCAAATGTTACTCTTCAGTTGGAATGAAAATTAATTGTTACATCTTTCGAATGATTATTTATCAAGTACATAATCATACATCTATTTACAGACTGTCAGTACATTACTTACCATTCATTCCAAATTTACAAAAATGGTCGTCAGACACAAAGCCATGACTATTGTAATAATAATAATTATTATAATAATGATGTTGAATAGACACGCATCATTTTAATGTCCTTCAGCTGTCCAGAATTTTCTTAAGCGCTTGAACAGTAGGCTATAACATTAGACCAATGCTCTCAAAATAAAAATAAAAAACTGTATATAATTTCCTATCTAAAAGACTGAAATGAATATGTACACTTTTGTTCATGGGGGGTTCATACTAAAGTAGATGTTCAGGAGAGCAAATGTCATCTTCAATATCGACATCATCTTCATTGTCGTCCAGCTTGTATCTGTCCGGACTCATGCCGTTATTACCGTCTGTACATTTCTCTTGCATTTCGCTCTCGCTAGTGTTCTCCAGCGATCTGTCTGCATCATTTGGGTTTTTCTGGTCGTCTTGTGTTTTCCTCAGTAGTTTTTTATGCTTCATCCTCCGGTTTTGAAACCACGTCTTTACCTACGGAAGGCAAACGAATTATAAGCCTTAATGAACTCCTGATTCGTTTTTATAAAAGGTTTGTTAACACATGTAAGATCTTAAATAAATATATATATATATATATATATATATATATATATATATGATGAATAACTATATATATATATATATTATATATATCAATATGTAGAGTTATTACCTGTGTTTCCGATAGACTGAGCGCCGTAGCCAGTTCCACGCGCTCAGGTGTGGACAGATATCTCTGGATCTCGAACCTCTTCTCGAGTCCGGATAACTGTGAGTCTGAGAACACTGTTCTGGCCTTTCTGCGTCTGCAGTGCTTTCCTGGTAATTCGGGATGATGCTGAAATAACGCAGGCATGTGCATTCCTTTTGCAGTGGAAACATAATGACAAACATTAATACATTTAGTTCAAATTTAGATTAAGCTTGCAGCAGCCTTGCAGAAAACTTTCCATGTTTATATTTCAGTCGCGTTTTAAATTTAACAGCGCAGGTCAATTCAAAACGGAAAGCGAAAAACACGTACAACATAAGTTAGAAAAATGTATTTCTTGTTTTAATCGAGCTGATTGTTTTTTCCCCCCTGTATATAAATAAATCGATTAGGAAAAATGCAGATGCTGTCATAATCGACAGGTGATTTTAATAAATTAAAACCATGAAGTAGGCCCAATTACAGATAGTCGATAGTTTATTATTATTATTATTTCCCAGAGAAAAAAAAAACATGGTTCTTTGCTATAAGATCACGCGAATTTAGAATTTACAAATTCTAACCCTTAAAAATACAGTAAAATATTTTGACTTGAAGAAAACCAATTGATTTAAACACAAAGCAAATTTTAGGTTAATTGACATCATATCATATTTGAAGCTAATTTTTTTCCACTGTACCAATTTACCATACATTAATGTTCAGTTTATATAATGATTTCTAAAATATTAACTTGAATGACGTAGACCTGTTTGATGTTTATGTTATAGCGGTCATATCCTCCAGTCATACAGCCATACAGACAAAATAAAGAAATAAAAACATGCCACTTTATAAGCATACATCCAATAAATGCATATAATACGCACAATTTTCTTCACGTAAAGGCCTGAGTTTAAATTGCTACTTACCGGAGGTGAAAAAGTACGGATGGTGTTCAGGTTTGTGTAGCGGATGATGCGGATGAGGAGCCAGTATCGGTGTAGGCATGAGTGGATATCCATACTCTATAAGAGGCATCCGGGAGGCAAGAGAGTTTGAAAAGGGCGAGGGAAACACCTCTCGCAAAGGTTTAGGTTTATGTAGTAAAATATCTTCAATGAAGAACGACGTTGACCTTTGAGCCGGCATCTGGGGGACCTGAGAAGTGTAGCTCAGATTCATCTCAAAACTTTTTTTTTTTTTTTTTATAAACACGGACAATCCGGGGCTGTGTCGCAAACAAAATCACTCAGTTGGTCCCAGTCTTCAGGACCTTAAAAGCTCGAACGTAGTCTCGTTGGCAACCTGTGCACGCTGGTACAGGTGCATTACTATTTATTTGGATCGAGACTGACAGCAGCAAATCAGGAAGTAGATTAGCACTCAACCAATGGCGCGACGGCTGGGCGGAGGATTGAACGGCTTCTTTATGGATTAATTATGCAGGCGGCGGGAGGAGCGGCAGGGTCGCGAGTCCCCGTGGTGCTGAAAAAGCCTCGCTACAAGAGCCCTGTCCCCGCAAGAGTCACTCAGACATAAGCCTGCACTTTCACTGTACACTGGCTTAAAAGGCGCGTGGACCTGTCAAGAATCTTAACAGAGGGCTGGCAGCATTTAAAGAATTCAGAATAATGCTCCGCACGCACCTGTTAGAATCCAGCTGAAGCTTCGTTTACCACCGTTACCATTTAAACTCTTCATCGCGAGTTCTGTATTTAAGTGTTCTTTTGGATTGTTACCTCAAAAATGTATAATAACCCAACACAACAACAAATTATTGAGGTTGGAATAAAAAAAAATCTTGTTATGTATTTTAAGATGGGTTTCAAATAAGCCGCAATTTCAGTCAGTTAAAAATGCTGACGATTTAAATGTTTATCGCAGTTCTGTATTTAAATCTACCTTCCGGATCGCTACTAAAACAACCAACTTAAAATAGTCATACAAAACAACTAATTATGTGTGAATTTAACCCAACGTTATACATTTTAAATGTTATAATGCCACTTCTTTCAGTTATGATCGTTACGATTTGAATTTTCTTCGCTACCCTTACGAAAATGAACTTGTTTCACCACAAAGACAACAAATTAACCACAAATTAACCATGGTTTCGCTACACTAACCAAAGCTTAACCATGCTATTTGTAGTAAAACTATGATAATACAGCTGCAAAAAAAAAAAAAAAAAAAGGTTACACTTTTACTTTAATAACAGGCTACCAAAAAAATCTAAACATCTAAGAGTAGTTCTGTATTTAACCATGGTTGCTCTAATATATAACCATAAAATGTTTAAATAACCTAACATAACATCCAATTAGGAGTAAAAAACACACATTTAACCACTTAAATAGTCTACTTTTGTGAAAAAGTAAAAAAGTAAAACTATCTTTTAAACGTCTGTGGTTCTCATTTCTTGGTGTTTCACGGTGCTTTCTTTTTTCGTTTAGTCTATTGGTGAGGGAATATGTAGGCTGTTTGGTATAGCCTAAATTTGTATTATGACGGTACAGGGCAACAGGGCTTCCGTGAAATAGGATTTAATTGTAGATATTGAAATCTGCAAGGATACAAGTGTGCTTCAGTTTCGTCTCAACTGATGGAGCGGTAATTTGTTGATATCGTGTTGTCATCACATCTGCAATCACGGGGGCTAATGGTAAAAGTGTTTCATTATTGGCAGAAGTCTTGCAGCAATGCAATTAGGTAATTAGGTTGGATGTTAGAGCGGACGTAGTAATCCTCGACCGCAGGATTTCCATTTGATCAGATGGGTTAGAACAAATTAATTAGCCTACTGAAGTCAATTGGTCATGAAAATACAGTATTCCTGCAAATGTAAGACATGGCTTCATTAGTAGTGTTGGTGTATTCCAAGAAAACTGAATCTAAATCAAAATTACAAAACATCACAGAGTTGCTCAGTTTTAATGAGTTTCTAGTTTTTTAATAAGCATCTCTGTCATCTCTGTCAGGGGCGTCATGCACTCATTATTATTTGTGGGGGGCACGAGTTGGGGGGGGTTGCGTCATGTGACACCCATCAGCCACAACTTTATTTGTTTTTTCCTTTTTATTCGAAACATCCCCAAACGCATTAACTATATCATGAAATATCTTGATTCTCACCTTTATAGATTATGTTGATCTATAGTGGGCGATGGTCAAAGTAACCTATAATGTAATCTATTAACTATGCATAAAAACCTGTCTGTTTATTTAAATAACATGGGTGTCATACCATAACATATTTTTAATACGACTGAGTTTATATTTACTAATATTGAAAGTTAATGTGAATAAAAACATTGCAAGTTATGCTACTAATCATAACACTTTCATTGTACAGAAAGAGAGCAAATAACATTTACATTATCAAAGAACATTTTCACTGACAGTCTAGTTCAGGCACTCTCAAAAAACTCCCATTAAAATCTCTGAAGCTGTTTACACTATGAAATGAATATCTTACAGATTCATACACACATCTGCACTTTGTTGTTTCTGACAAGAGAATGCGCCAGAAAGAGGTATTCAGTCAGCGAGCGAGTGAAGAAAACACCGGCATTTTAGCCATGACTCATCTGAACACCTCTGATTGGTCATTGCATTCATAAGCTCAACAGCATCGTGTGTGATTGGCTAATGCGCAGTGCTGTTAAAAGCGTCTGTATCTGGCTCAGCGCAAGCCAGCAAACGCAGATGTGAATTTAGCAGCTGATGATATGATGCACTGGACGTTCTAATCACGCAGGTGTGATTGTATTAAATATAGAAAATATTAATCGGCTATTTTTTTGTCTTTTGGAAGCTGCATTCAAAATCCACTTGGCTCAAAAATCTGAAGGGGCAAGTTTTTTTTTTTTTTTTTATTATGCAAAAATTATACAAAGATTTGTACAAACATATACAACTCGCAGCAAGTACATAAACAAATAAATAATCATAATATGTAAAGTGAAACAATTCAAGCCAGGGGTAAAATTACAACAATTTAAAGTAACAAAAAGCTTCATAGGTCTTTCTAGCTTTTTTGTTCTTAATTTTGTCTAATGTGGTACCATATTGTTTAATCTCTTTTATAAAATGTTCAAAATTTGGCTTAGCTTTAGACCATTTTTTCACATGAATGTGATATTTTCCAAATAAAATAAAAAGTTGTGTAAGAAAGCATATCGTACTTTTGGAATCAACATTGTCCTGTACAAAAAATAAAACGACATCATTAAATATCAACAAAAAACATAAAAAAAACCAACCAAAAAAAAAAAACGGTCAATCCGTGGGGCTTTTGATGCCTGTGTCGCAAACAAGATCACTCAGTTGGTCCCAGTCTTCAGGACCTTAAAAGCTGGAACGTAGTCTCGTTGGCAACCTGTGCACGCTGGTACAGGTGCATTACTATTTATTTGGATCGAGACTGACAGCAGCAAATCAGGAAGTAGATTAGCACTCAACCAATGGCGCGACGGCTGGGCGGAGGATTGAACGGCTTCTTTATGGATTAATTATGCAGGCGGCGGGAGGAGCGGCAGGGTCGCGAGTCCCCGTGGTGCTGAAAAAGCCTCGCTACAAGAGCCCTGTCCCCGCAAGAGTCACTCAGACATAAGCCTGCACTTTCACTGTACACTGGCTTAAAAGGCGCGTGGACCTGTCAAGAATCTTAACAGAGGGCTGGCAGCATTTAAAGAATTCAGAATAATGCTCCGCACGCACCTGTTAGAATCCAGCTGAAGCTTCGTTTACCACCGTTACCATTTAAACTCTTCATCGCGAGTTCTGTATTTAAGTGTTCTTTTGGATTGTTACCTCAAAAATGTATAATAACCCAACACAACAACAAATTATTGAGGTTGGAATAAAAAAAAATCTTATGTATTTTAAGATGGGTTTCAAATAAGCCGCAATTTCAGTCAGTTAAAAATGCTGACGATTTAAATGTTTATCGCAGTTCTGTATTTAAATCTACCTTCCGGATCGCTACTAAAACAACCAACTTAAAATAGTCATACAAAACAACTAATTATGTGTGAATTTAACCCAACGTTATACATTTTAAATGTTATAATGCCACTTCTTTCAGTTATGATCGTTACGATTTGAATTTTCTTCGCTACCCTTACGAAAATGAACTTGTTTCACCACAAAGACAACAAATTAACCACAAATTAACCATGGTTTCGCTACACTAACCAAAGCTTAACCATGCTATTTGTAGTAAAACTATGATAATACAGCTGCAAAAAAAAAAAAAAAAAAAGGTTACACTTTTACTTTAATAAAAGGCTACCAAAAAAATCTAAACATCTAAGAGTAGTTCTGTATTTAACCATGGTTGCTCTAATATATAACCATAAAATGTTTAAATAACCTAACATAACATCCAATTAGGAGTAAAAAACACACATTTAACCACTTAAATAGTCTACTTTTGTGAAAAAGTAAAAAAGTAAAACTATCTTTTAAACGTCTGTGGTTCTCATTTCTTGGTGTTTCACGGTGCTTTCTTTTTTCGTTTAGTCTATTGGTGAGGGAATATGTAGGCTGTTTGGTATAGCCTAAATTTGTATTATGACGGTACAGGGCAACAGGGCTTCCGTGAAATAGGATTTAATTGTAGATATTGAAATCTGCAAGGATACAAGTGTGCTTCAGTTTCGTCTCAACTGATGGAGCGGTAATTTGTTGATATCGTGTTGTCATCACATCTGCAATCACGGGGGCTAATGGTAAAAGTGTTTCATTATTGGCAGAAGTCTTGCAGCAATGCAATTAGGTAATTAGGTTGGATGTTAGAGCGGACGTAGTAATCCTCGACCGCAGGATTTCCATTTGATCAGATGGGTTAGAACAAATTAATTAGCCTACTGAAGTCAATTGGTCATGAAAATACAGTATTCCTGCAAATGTAAGACATGGCTTCATTAGTAGTGTTGGTGTATTCCAAGAAAACTGAATCTAAATCAAAATTACAAAACATCACAGAGTTGCTCAGTTTTAATGAGTTTCTAGTTTTTTAATAAGCATCTCTGTCATCTCTGTCAGGGGCGTCATGCACTCATTATTATTTGTGGGGGGCACGAGTTGGGGGGGGTTGCGTCATGTGACACCCATCAGCCACAACTTTATTTGTTTTTTCCTTTTTATTCGAAACATCCCCAAACGCATTAACTATATCATGAAATATCTTGATTCTCACCTTTATAGATTATGTTGATCTATAGTGGGCGATGGTCAAAGTAACCTATAATGTAATCTATTAACTATGCATAAAAACCTGTCTGTTTATTTAAATAACATGGGTGTCATACCATAACATATTTTTAATACGACTGAGTTTATATTTACTAATATTGAAAGTTAATGTGAATAAAAACATTGCAAGTTATGCTACTAATCATAACACTTTCATTGTACAGAAAGAGAGCAAATAACATTTACATTATCAAAGAACATTTTCACTGACAGTCTAGTTCAGGCACTCTCAAAAACTCCCATTAAAATCTCTGAAGCTGTTTACACTATGAAATGAATATCTTACAGATTCATACACACATTTGCACTTTGTTGTTTCTGACAAGAGAATGCGCCAGAAAGAGGTATTCAGTCAGCTAGAGAGTGAAGAAAACACCGGCATTTTAGCCATGACTCATCTGAACACCTCTGATTGGTCATTGCATTCATAAGCTCAACAGCATCGTGTGTGATTGGCTAATGCGCAGTGCTGTTAAAAGCGTCTGTATCTGGCTCAGCGCAAGCCAGCAAACGCAGATGTGAATTTAGCAGCTGATGATATGATGCACTGGACGTTCTAATCACGCAGGTGTGATTGTATTAAATATAGAAAATATTAATCGGCTATTTTTTTGTCTTTTGGAAGCTGCATTCAAAATCCACTTGGCT
>NW_015505211.1:1839126-1842676 GCF_001515645.1 Sinocyclocheilus grahami
CTTTATTTTTATTTGGGGGGGGCCCGAGGTGGGGGGGGTTGCGTCATGTGACACCCATCAGCCACAACTTTATTTGTTTTTTCCTTTTTATTCGAAACATCCCCAAACGCATTAACTATATCATGAAATATCTTGATTCTCACCTTTATAGATTATGTTGATCTATAGTGGGCGATGGTCAAAGTAACCTATAATGTAATCTATTAACTATGCATAAAAACCTGTCTGTTTATTTAAATAACATGGGTGTCATACCATAACATATTTTTAATACGACTGAGTTTATATTTACTAATATTGAAAGTTAATGTGAATAAAAACATTGCAAGTTATGCTACTAATCATAACACTTTCATTGTACAGAAAGAGAGCAAAGAACATTTACATTATTAAAGAACATTTTCACTAACAGTCTCGTTCAAGCACTCTCAAAAACTCCCATTAAAATCACTGAAGCTGTTTACACTATGAAATTAATATCTTACAGATTCGTACACACATTTGCACTTTGTTTTTTCTGACGAGAATTCGCCAGAAAGAGCTATTCAGTCAGCTAGAGAGTGAAGAAAACACCGGCATTTTAGCCATGACTCATCTGAACACCTCTGATTGGTCATTGCATTCATAAGCTCAACAGCATCGTGTGTGATTGGCTAATGCGCAGTGCTGTTAAAAGCGTCTGTATCTGGCTCAGCGCAAGCCAGCAAACGCAGATGTGAATTTAGCAGCTGATGATATGATGCACTGGACGTTCTAATCACGCAGGTGTGATTGTATTAAATATAGAAAATATTAATCGGCTATTTTTTTGTCTTTTGGAAGCTGCATTCAAAATCCACTTGGCTCAAAAATCTGAAGGGGCAAGTTTTTTTTTTTTTTTTTATTATGCAAAAATTATACAAAGATTTGTACAAACATATACAACTCGCAGCAAGTACATAAACAAATAAATAATCATAATATGTAAAGTGAAACAATTCAAGCCAGGGGTAAAATTACAACAATTTAAAGTAACAAAAAGCTTCATAGGTCTTTCTAGCTTTTTTGTTCTTAATTTTGTCTAATGTGGTACCATATTGTTTAATCTCTTTTACAAAATGTTCAAAATTTGGCTTAGCTTTAGACCATTTTTTCACATGAATGTGATATTTTCCAAATAAAATAAAAAGTTGTGTAAGAAAGCATATCGTACTTTTGGAATCAACATTGTCCTATCTGAAGGGGCAAGTGCCCCCTCACTTTGAACGGGCATGACGCCTCTGCCTGAACGCATGCAATTATCTTTTGAGATTTATACATTTGTAGTTATTTGTGAAGAATTTATAAGTATAGTCTACATCATGATATACTTATAAAAATTATCGTACTTTTGGAATCAACATTGTCCTATCTGAAGGGGCAAGTGCCCCCTCACTTTGAACGGGCATGACGCCTCTGCCTGAACGCATGCAATTATCTTTTGAGATTTATACATTTGTAGTTATTTGTGAAGAATTTATAAGTATAGTCTACATCATGATATACTTATAAAAATAGCTAAATCAGTTTAAGCATAAACTAACACTATTGTAGTGGGGTTTATATTAATCTTAATGCAATAAATTCTAAACACATTTGACTCTAAAGTAAATTTCTCAACGATGTTCAGGTATGTTTTACTGACACACATGATAAAAAAATCGATTAAGAAAATGATTGCGTGCAGATTATATGCAAATTTGCTAAATCTTTACCTGAATTCAACAAAACAGGCCTACCTGTCACATGTCTGTTTATTCAACGAATTAATGTGATTTTGCAGCACTGTAATTGAAACCTTTTATTAACTCCACACTGCTAACGAATCATGGCAACAAGTTGCTTTTATGGCAAAACGCGAAAGTAAATGTACTAATGGTGATGGAATCGCCTTTACTTGAGAAGTCGATAAAACCCACACCCAGAGGCAGTTAAGCAGCTTTTAATAGCCATTTAATCAAGTGAAATTGGGAGACAGCACGCCACTGCGTCACACCTAAGTGGTGCGTTTCTGTAAGAGGCTTGTTGCATTAGCTCGCGCTCCTTATACTGAGAGCAGTTTACATGCTAGACCAGCTTATTGTGTAATTCCAAGTCCGTACATATCTTAAAAATATAGTCTGATACATACATTCTATATTCTTGATAGCATCAAAAAAAAAATTTTAATTTAAAAAAAACATTTGACTGTCTGCAGAACCACTTTATTTTTTAGAAAGATAGAAAGAATGAATGAAGGACAGGAAAAAAGGGATGAAGGCAAAACAAAGAGAAACAATCATATTATTTCGAATGTTTTTTCATCTTATAATCAGATTCTCCACCAGTTGTTTTGTACAGTTTTTCATAATATAGACAGAAATAAAGATTGTAAGTGTTCACACATTGTTACACTATCTATGCTTCTTTATTCAAAATGTACTTTGTTCTTATTTTCATGATGTAATGGTGTTTGATACTGAAGTGGCTTCCAATGTTGATGATAATAAAGCCCAGTTTTCTAGTGAGGATTTGAGTTTCTGGGGCATTCGTGCATCCGGTATGCACACATGTAGAAAATTCCTACATAAAAACAAAAACAATCACATTAATAAATGAAGTCAAAAACAGGTTGTGTTTACCTCCAGTTGACCTCCCTTAATTAGACTGTGTTTCTACAGAAAATAACTTTAAAAGTAGAAAAAAGACCTATATCAGTTGATCATGCATTAGTACACTACATTTAAAACTAATGTAAAAAATGCAAAAGAATAAAATAGATCATTTAGAGGTGCACTTTTCAGACTGCAAAATTGTCGTTACCTGAAAAGAAAGTGAGCACAACAGACACCCAGCCAATGATGTAAGACCAGGAGAACCTCCAGTTACCATAGCGTTTACCATAGTAATTTATTGTAACTCCAGTGTATACAGCCATGGCCAGAAACACAAAACTAAACTAAACTAAACTAAACTAAACTAAAATAATAAAAAAATTTTTTTTTAGATTTTATTATTAAATATTAACCTTTAATAAAAGTATTAAATATAATTTAATATTGCAATAATTTTTTAACACTACATTACAATTTCCATGTTCCATAAATTGCAGGTTAATTTAACACAATAACAAAAGCAAACAATACAATAACACCACATCCACAAAATAAGTGACATTTTTATTTCTCTATGATTACATGCAACAACTCGTTGTAAACACTCATCATATCATATTTTAAAAACCATTAATATGACAAATTATTTCATATTTCAAGGTTATATATGAAGCAAGAAGAAAGGCAACTCACATGAGATGAAGAACAGAATGCCTGCAGCAAAGGTTTTATCAAACCTGTCAAAGGATGAGTAGTGGATGAAGGCCATAATACCGATGATGATGCCAAAAAAGCAGACCAACAGAGACAAGATCATGAACGCTCGTGTAGCATCCCAGTATGCTGTGAACACACACACACACACACACACACACACACACACACACACACACACACACACACACAAACACACACACACAACTGAAGAACACAGCATC
>NW_015505211.1:1846559-1849059 GCF_001515645.1 Sinocyclocheilus grahami
CGCGCGCGTGTCACCCCCCTATGCGGGGAGCACACACACACACACACACACACACACACACACACACACACACACACACACACACACACACACACACACGTCAGAAGGTCAACGGTCATGTTATCACCAGCTCATTTGCACATACATGACTTGAAATTAAAATTGAAATAAAATATAAAGAACTATAGGGAACAACATCAACTTAAAAAAAAAATCCAATCTAAATTTCTTCTTTCAATTTCTTGCCACTCTGACTATAAATCTCACCAATGCTGTCGGTGTGCGTGAAGCATTTTCCGGGCATGCAGTATCTCCACAGCCCCTGATGCATGTAGTTGCTTGAATGACGGTATTGCATCCAGTAATCTGTTGCTGTGGAAACAATCAGGAGTATATTGCCCACTCCTGCACAAAACAGCCCTCCTCCCATGAAGCTGTACATTCTGCACCTACAGACAGACTAAAAACAAAGGCACACAAACATTTATGGTCGCAAATACAATCAGACATATGGGTACATGAATTAATGCACACACACATAAAGGTCAGGGTTGCGTTAGCATCAAGAGACTCCTGTGTAGTGTAGACTCCTGCACTATTGAGACATGTAAGTGTCTGTAATTGCATTGTAATGAACACATTACTTCCTCTGAGTGAGCTGAGAGGTCAGTATCAGGAGGCTACTCTCTCGTACTGTCTCTTTCTTCTTTTCAGGTTAAGGCTAACAGAGCTATCAGGTGAACTGGGCGGAAGAGTTTGCAATTATGGTAAATAGGACACTGCATATTCAGAAAAAGCACTGGTGCTATATATCACGTTTTTGAATAGATGTGCTTTAAATTCTATTTGCTGGGGTGTAATTGACTCATTTCCATTAAAATATTGACAAATATTTTACATTTATGAATGTATGGACACATACATGGACACAGAAAAAGGTAAAAACTGTTTTTGATAACCATTCAGTAGAGGGCGCCATATAGTTCAACTTCTAACTGTTTAAAAAAAAAATTGTTAACTATTTGGTGACTCATACTCTTAGAATATGTTCAGGAACACTAAAGATAAAGAAAATGTCATTTTAATTGAAATTAAACTTCATTATTAGTATAAAATCATTGAAAAAATCTTTACATATTTTCTAAATGAGTGTAAAAATGTGTTTATGTAAAAAGGTTCTGACAGTCATTTATAATAATTAATAATAATAATTTTACATGATTAAAATATTTGAATATGACTGTTAGTATTTAATAATAACTGAAAGTATTTATATGTATTTTATATAAATATACCATACAATTCAATAGAAAAGTCCATAAAAATATGCCCCAGCGTACTATGAAATAATTTTATATATTGATTTTTTTTAAATAAGTGTTATTGAATTATGCATTTCATTGCAGTGTTGTGTTTTAAGGTTGAAGGAAATACCCGCAAACTTGACGGAAAATGTGGTCGTTTTCTGTCAGGACATTGTCCTGTTTTTCTACATTTTTGTTTTTCAGTGTATTTAAAAAATATTTTCAACTCAATTTTCAATTTTAAACCATTATAAATAATTTTTTTGAATCCTTTGAAATATTTGTTCTATGGAAATATTTGTAACAGTTTTCTGAGCAGTTAACACTATTGAGTTACACCTGACAGATGCTCATGTAATCATTGTATTCTTGGAGAGTTTTCCAAATAAATACTGAGGAAAAACAGACAACAAATAATAGCCAAACACAAAGAAATCAGTCATCAAAGGTCCACTGTTCCAACAAACAATCTGATAAGCGAGCTATTAAAAGTAGTCACACTTACCTTTATCAAACCCCTAAATGAAGTCTAAATAAAATATGCCAGGGCCCTATAATGACTGTACAGGCAGCTTTCCAGCAGCTCTTAGCACTAGCGTTTTGCGGGGTGAATAGAGAGAACGGGGGAAAGACCAAGCGGAGCGCTGAAACAAAAGAACAGGCAAAAAACACAGCCAATCAGCTAGAGCTAGTTTTGTGAATTTGGAATCTGCTGAAGAAACAGAACTATCTACAAATCCTGATGACTGGAGGCTTTCCATTGAGCGGACGCCGCTGACCGCCCTTTAGTTGGGAAGAGGCCGAGCGGAAAATCTGGAATGCTGTTGGGCCTAGCATGGAACAATTCAATTTTCAAAACAAAATTTGAATTTTATTGTGTGCTTTCATGTTCTGCTAATATCAGTTTATTTATATTTATATAGTTTTATATAAATTTGCAACCTACCAATTCCAGGTTCTACTAGAATATCCTATATGATTTCCACTCAAAACTTTTTAAAACAACCACAGTGCAAGTTTGAGGAGTTCTTCCAGGTTCACTGTCTAAATAAAGTGATCACGCAAGACAAATTAAATTCAGTCAACAGGCTTGTTCTATAAGCTGCTATAAAAGCAACTGTAAAATTAATAAATGTAAATGTTCTCTTCAAAATAATCAGGTATTATAAATGAAATATGAATAACCAAAGCATAAT
>NW_015505211.1:1854059-1883233 GCF_001515645.1 Sinocyclocheilus grahami
TTTATAGGGTTGATATGCATATACCTTTATATGACAATATATTCCTGTGCAACTGTTTAGACGCAAATCAAATAAAGGGCATTTGACTTCACACTGAAACAACAAAACAGATGCTTTCAAACATTCAAACACACAAACAAATGCAAAAGATCCAACGCGGGCGTTTGGCAACACAATCACCTTAAGAGCCGGCTCTGCTCTGAGCACGCTCCCCGTCGCGTTGACATTCTCATTGCACTTTACACATTAATTCTGCCATTGTTGTTTCTGAGGTCTCATGGGGTCCTACAAGCGACTCAATAAGCAGTGCTTAACCAGCCTCCTATGTCCATTCAGCTTCAGTTAACCCAGACACAGAGTACAACCAACAAACCCAAGCCACGTCCCTGCTCCCGGTCAAAAGTCTTTATCACCATGTAATTGTACGAGTCGATCCCAAATAAGCAAATCAAAGCTCGACCTCACTCAGCGCCTCACTTTGCATTACAAGGACGAGTGCCCGACATCGACTCCCGTCGAGGGAGACGTGTTGCTAATTGAGTTCTCACTGGTCATTTGATCCCCCTAAGTGAGCAAGAAGAAAAAGGGTCTTGGGTCTCATCTGCCGGCGTAGAGCGCCGCATAATCCAGGGAGGTTCAGAGGTGACTCAGGGCTTACGGAATCACACTGCAGCCCTTTCAGCCGGCACCACGCAAAGACCGATGACCTTTCTTTCAGCTAACGCCCAATGCCACGCAGAGTCATTGCTTTAAAAGCACTCCCTTGCTGGGAAAAGGAAAAATGCATGGCACAGGTTCTCATAAAAAACGTTACAACTAATAAAGCATTCAAACATTTATGGAGAGAATCGTGGCACATCAATAACTTTATTTTTAGTGCATTGATTTTTATTTTGTCTGTATGGATTGGCTCTTGATGAGAAATACACAATTCTACACTTCCATAAATTTGGGCATAATGTGAAACAAAAGCCAGGTCCAAACAGCAATAGGTTACTGTTGTAAACTAAAACATCCTTCTACAAAAAACAATCACGCTCCAGCTGGCTCTGTGAGTAAAGAGTGCTGCCGAATGACATTTTTGTGTGCCAAAACCCAGAAACAAGTTTAGCATCTAGCATTTAGCACTTTCGGGTTCCGTCATACTGAAGTCAGTGGGTTTTTGGCCAAATGGCTGAAATAAGGTCTGTGATTAACATAAGGTCAAGATATTTTAACGTTTTATTTTTCATCATAAAATACATCAGTAATATGCCTCATCGAAGTAATATGATGTATTTCTCATCGGGTGATGCTAACTTCTGGGTTGGCCTACAAAAATATACTGAAGCGTTACAGCCCGTGGCCCAGCAAACCCTACCCAAAGTGAGCACTCTCTGAGTTAATTCAGAGCACTGTGATCTCATTTGTCCTTCACTCCCACTTTTGTCTAGGTCAGAAAGGAGGGGTGTTCATGGGTCAGCAGATACATTCCAGTGAAAAGCTTGAGCCAGGGGGACCTCTATATGACCATGTTGTGCTCAACACCTTAGACCTCCACATTTAGCCTGTCTGAGCCTCACACTGGCAAAATCACACAAGGGCAATGGAAAAGTGCCATGGGACATGAAGGCTTGCTTAGCGGCTTCCTATTTGGACCTGAGGCAGATGAATAGATATCACAGTCACTGTTGAAACAGGCCTTTTACCAGTTTGTTGTTAGTCATATTAGCTGTGTCTAATTTTCTAACTTCTGGGTTGGCCTACAAAAATATACTGAAGCGTTACAGCCCGTGGCCCAGCAAACCCTACCCAAAGTGAGCACTCTCTGAGTTAATTCAGAGCGCTGTGATCTCATTTGTCCTTCACTCCCACTTTTGTCTAGGTCAGAAAGGAGGGGTGTTCATGGGTCAGCAGATACATTCCAGTGAAAAGCTTGAGCCAGGGGGACCTCTATATGACCATGTTGTGCTCAACACCTTAGACCTCCACATTTAGCCTGTCTGAGCCTCACACTGGCAAAATCACACAAGGGCAATGGAAAAGTGCCATGGGACATGAAGGCTTGCTTAGCGGCTTCCTATTTGGACCTGAGGCAGATGAATAGATATCACAGTCACTGTTGAAGCAGGCCTTTTACCAGTTTGTTGTTAGTCATATTAGCTGTGTCTAATTTCGGCGGCTGTGTCCGGTTTGTCGGTTGCATACATCATTGAGGTGGTCTCATTTAAGAAAAGTAATGGTATACAATTTACTGATATTCCTTGTGTGGTGCAAAACACTGTAATTTCTTTCTTACTCTTCAATCTAATGGTTACTTTTCTTAAATGAGACCACTTCGATGACGTATGCAACCGACAAATGCAACCTCCAGAGAATGTAGCCTCAGAAATTAAGGTTCAAACTTTTTCAACCAGTTAAAACCTGTAATTTTATTGTTTTGCTATTATGGGTGACATATTGTAGGAATCCTACCACAGTGGAGGGATTTTGTCAAATCAGAGAATCCTTTGAGCGTGTTGTCTAATTTAATTTGAAAGCAACAAGACAAAACAAGATCTCTTATGAAACAGAGTAATACATCTTTTTCTAAGGAGACAAATCTGAGAAGTAATACGTTTTCACAAAAGTATTTTGTTTTATCTATATACATATGTACTGTCTATACAAACAGGGGCCAGCTGCATAAACCGCTTAGACTAGTCTTAAAAAGTTAGTCATCTATTTTTCTTTTATTTAAGACTGGTCATACATTTTTATTTTAGTTATAAAAAGAGAGAATGGTCTAATTTGAATCCAAAAAGTAAGTCTGATTACCTCTTGGCTAACTATATGGTCAAACAGTTTTAATATAGTGGCTATGTTTATGCAACTGGCCCAGTCTGTAAGATTACTTTTATTTTATTTTATTTTTTTGCAAGAAATTTTATAAAGCAAAATATTTTTTTGCTATTTATTCACATTCAATTGATTTTGAATTGACAGTAAAGAGTTATGTAACCAAAAAATAAATAAGTAAATAATAATAATAATAAAATAAAAATTGAAATAAATGATGTTCTTCTAAATCTTCTGTTTATCAAAGAAATGTAGCAAACTTTCCACAAAAGCTAATAAGCTTTTTAACTGTTTTCAACAATGATAATAATAAGAAATGTTTGAGCACCAAATCAAATTAAAATGATTAAATGATTTCTAAAGAATCATGTGACACTGAAGTCTGGAGTAATGACTGGAGAAACTTCAACTTTGCCATATGGTAACATTTCACAATATTACCGATTTTACTGTAATTGTGTTCAAATAAATTGCATTGGTGAGCATAAGATGTAACATATATGTAACAATATAATCATAATATATATATATATATATTTTATACTGATAATGAGTTCAAACAGATGCCATTAATACAGGTAATGAGTGGAGGACAGAGGAGCCTCTTAAAGAAGTTGTTACAGGTCTGTGAGAGCCAGAAATCTTGCTTGTTTGTAGGTGACCAAATACTTATTTTACTGAGGAATTTACCAATTAATTCTTTAAAAATCCTACAATGTGATTTTCTGGATTTTTTTTTCTCATTTTGTCTCTCATAGTTGAGGTATACCTATGATGAAAATTAAAGGCCTCTCTCATCTTTTTAAGTGGGAGAACTTGCACAATTGGTGGCTGACTAAATACTTTTTTGCCCCACTGTATATATATAAAATATAATATTACATATTATACATGTATGTAAAATATATAAATAAGTGTTTTATGGTCACCAAGACATTAACAATTTCTGGCAACATTGTTGACTTGACTGCACAGACACTATTGGAAGAGAACTGAACTGAGCTGGATGACGACATCACTGAATCAACAATGAACTGACTTTAACTGATAATCTGACTGTTTTCTATTGTCCTCTTCTATTGTTTTCTATTGTCCTCTTGCATTATCAGCACACATTTTTCCTGTTTAATGCTGTAAAGCTGCTTTGACACAATCTGTATTCTATAAAGTGCTATATAATTAAAGCTGACTTGATTTGACTTGACATTCTTATATGTGTACACACACAGTATATATGTGTAAGTTAAAATGAAAAGCAACCATCTCTACATTTAACAGTTTTGTACATGTGTGTCCGTCATAGTCTCCAGCTTTCCACCGTTCTATATGAGAGAATTAAAATAATAAACAAAAATAAATTCACTTACGAATTGCCTAACACTGTTGATGACTAACTTATTCCCCATTTGTAAGCGTCACCTGTTAGCGGCTAATTAAGCGGCTTTAATTTTTAATTAATTGCCTTAATTTTTCCACTAATCTACAACCCAAGTCTCTGTCAGTCACGAAACGACGGCTGCTAAAGCACAAATGTGCCACTTTACCACGAGTCTGGGCAAGCAGACATTAATTAGCCTGTTCATAGAGCAATCTCTCATCAGCTCCCCCACCCCCACAATCCTCTGAGTCGCATGGGCTGCACTTCCTTATTACACCTATTGACTCTCAGTTCAACGGAGGAAAAAAAACTTCTTAATGGACTCTGAAAGAGGAGTCATTTACAAATGATGACTGCATTATTAAATTGAAGTGCCTACATGGAAGTTTAAATGTAAGTGGAAGTGCATTTTAACCTGTCTTTTGGAGATGCTATTCAGCCCATTCATGTCAGGGTCATACAGGCCTCACTGCTAATAAACCCACGGCGGAACAAAAGTAACCCTGTTATTTGGCTTTATTGCAAATTGACACATAATTACAGAAAAGATAAAGAATCTTCAGTCATTACAGCTCAGTAATACATATATTCTAGGTCTATCGGGGATGAGCAAAAGCTTTCAAGTGAGCCGAGCTGCAGTTAAGCTATTTTTTAATTGCTCCTTTTTAAAATATATAATATGTATACATTTCACTTTCGCATATCTAAACCTTAGTTTAAAAAGTGTTTTTCCGACTACCACAATTTACTACAAATTATGATTTGGTGATTAAAGCGTTTAAAAATCGACAGGGAGGCGAACGCTGGCAGTGGTAAATGCACGAGGGTAGAAGTTTCTTGCAGCCCTATTGAGCTACTCAGCACGACTTTAAAGGCAGATAATGAAGAAATGGAAAATGGAGCACAAATTGACCCTTTCACAGCGTGCTCCAAACATTTGTATGGGTACCTGCGGAGGCCATCCCACTTCCCATCAATAAAATAATTTAAGAACACATTATACTCCTTTAAAAGGTCCCATTTGTCTGACCAGGTGATTTTTAAAAGAGCCTTCGGATTAGAGACACCCTGCCTCAGGTACTTTTAAATCAGAACACAATCAATATGACTTAGCCAAAGCTTTGTTTAAATTAATATTGTAAAAGAAATGCAGGTGATTTTGATAGAATTTTCCCTCTTTTGAATTTCAAGTCAATAGAAGAAAGAGTGGCAATAGATTTTTTTCCCCTGGAGATATTTTATTCATGGGTTGAGGTGAAAGTCGCCCTTTTTTTATGGGAACATCTTGTAGTTTCTTGTAATTGAAAATATAATAGAAAAATACACAACAAACGAGGTCAAACAAACATGTGAGCATATCTTGTCTTCATCTCGCAGTACAAGACAAACTCTCCGTCTCTAATCTATGCATGATATTCCTTTTCATTTATTTTTTGCAAGTTCTGGATTGTAAGAACTGAAAAAGGAGCACAAATCAAAGATAAATGGACATCAATAGCCTATTTTTCATTCCGGATGTGATTCTGACAGGTGGTAGGGTTTGGAAGTGTGTATTCGAGCACGTGTGAGCGGACGTGTGAGTGTGTATGTCCAGAGTCGGGCTCTGGGCTGCGCTACGCACTAGTGATTTGGCATGTTAGTGAGTGTGTTGTGCCTAATCAGACAGAGGGGCCACCGTAATGGAGAGAATACAAGTGGAATCACAGAAACACACACAGCGGCAGGGCGACAGTAATACAACTAATTCCTCCTCTGTCTCAGCTGCCGCGCAGAACAAAATGGGGTCAAGAAAAGGTGCAGGCAGCTTCAAATGAACAGCTGTTCTCTGCTAACTGTGTGGAGCGGCAAGATGGTGGCATACCAAAGCACCGCCATCAGCCCCTCCCTCGCGCATCAATGCAAAAGTATGTATGTTCAAATAAGGCCAGGACCTCTGCATATCTCTCCAATTCTATAGTTAATCATTTATGACGCCTGCCCATCATCACCAGGTATGTGTCTGGAAACACTCAATATAGGTAGACAATGATATGCAGTCAGATTGCTTTTGGTTGCCCATGTTGTTTGGTTGGGAGGGGGGTTATATCAGCAATTGCCTATTACATTACCTCGCAGGCAAATAAGGAACCGGCCTGCTCATAGGAGAATCTTGGAATGGGATATGATATATTTTTAGTCCTAGCAATCATAAGACAGACAGAGTTTAATGGAGTAACGAAACTGTGAGATTTGTGAAATTCAAAAGAACAATGCAGCCCATGTCATACTCCTGTTTGAGGTATATGATGGTTTGGGTTCATGAAATTGCTCGCTACATGAATTTTGATATTTTGTTTTGTTGTTGTAGTTATGGTACATAGAGGCAGCAGAGAAAGATAATTTTTTTATTTTATTTTAAATGACCTTATTAAACAGCAAACTACTTGTAGTTTTATTGTCTCATTTAATTTCCTTTTTTTGTGACATATAAAGTATAAATAGTATATAAAACTATCTGTGGTCAGATGTCTATACATACCTCCATAAAAAATATGAAGACAAATATTGATTTTATATATATATATATATATATATATATATATATATATATATATATATATATGTGTGTGTGTGTGTGTGTGTGTGTGTGTGTGCGCGTGTGTATTTATAGGTGTGTGTTGTTAAATGTACATAAATATAAATATATGTATATATATTCAATATTTAACGGCACACACACACATACATATATATGTAATATTAAATGTATATTTTAGATATTTAAAAATGAACTCCATATAATTAAATACATATATACATACACACACACACACACACACACACATATATATATATATATATATTTTTTTTAAGTCATTTAGCAGACGCTTTTATCCAAAGCGACTTACAAATATTATATATAATGTATATAAATGTGATAATTATAAATGCATTTCCTATTATGGAGTTTATTTTTACACTGATTTAATACATACATTTATTTAATATTATTATTACATATTACTTATAAAGGTATTTATGTAAAATAAATATAAATATGCACACATATTTGTGTACAAATAAGGCTGGAGTGACAGAAAAGCAACCATTATTGCATTTACAGTGTATGTGTGTGTTTGAGCACATAGTTTGCACGTCTGGCACCATATTTGTCTGCAAATACAAGAAACAGAAATCTTACATTTCATTTCTCCAATCCCATGTGTCGGTGAATCTGAGCTGCACATATCATTTGTCAATAGTTTATAGATTTTCCAAATCGTACAGCAAACTTGACCCTTTCTCTTGGCAAATCAATTAGGCGCAGTCAGCCACTTAACGCTGAGGCTCTCTCCAGTTATATCTCTAGTTTTGAGAGCAGAGCTTCATGCAAATATAATGTAAGACAGGGATGCATTAAGCCCTCCCCATCAGTCACAATAATGGATTAAAGTCCACAGTCGCTCCACAGTTTGCCAGTCAATGTTCTTTATTTTCAGCATCAACCCAATTTCATCTTCTTCTGCTGCCTTTGGAAGCAGTCGATTTGCCGTCAATTGCCATCTCAGGCAGCGGCATTAATGCGCGCCCACAAAAGGATGACACACCGCATTATCACCTCACTTGCTTTCAAATTAGAGTGGACCGCTGCCTCGGCCCAGCTTGTGACTGGTTAACACTATCAGCTATTTGTTGTGATTGGCCCTAATTCGCGGTGTCTAAAGATTTCATCAGGCATTTGATGAGTGAAATAAACCACTGCCCACAGGGAAATTGCTCTGATTAATAGAATTAGACATTGGAGGGGAATCAATACGAGAGAGGCAGTCACGTGGGGACGGGCCGGGCTGCCCATCATTTCGCCTGCCGTTGGCTTGGGCTGCCCAGCACATGACACTTTCCCATTAACAGGCTCTGTGTGAGCCTCAAGAAAGCGGGGATTAGCAGTCGGCTGATGCTAAGGAAAGCACCAATCTGTTCAGATAAATAGCCGGACCATATGGGTCCCGTTGGACGTGGATTACTTCAATGGCCTCGATGCGATTCTTCTTTGTGGAAAGTAGGGGAGCGATAGCAAACTATACATGTGTCTTTTCATTTAAGGAGTGGCCTGTTCCTCCTCTCCACACGTTTAAGCACTTAAGTGCACTCAGAGGGGCATCGCCTCCTCCGCTGCACCTCTGCCCCCAACCGCACCACCCCTTCCACTCCCTTTGTGTCCGATCCCACTCATTTTGCTTCTTTCGGCCGGTGACTTGCGTGAACCCCTTCTTCCATACGATTCAGCCATTACTGTGGGGCTATCGGGAACATCTAGTGTCCTTGTGAGAGGGGAATAGAAATAAACCTAGGCCCACTCTCTGTGGATGCTCATAATGCCTCTATTCAGTCTTTAATTCTCTTCCCATCTGCTTTCCCCAGATACCTGTTGCCAAGATAGAACAGCTCATAAAAATGTAAATGAATTCTATTAGTTTTAAGTGGTTGTTTGTAAATATAAGTCTATTTGGCATCTCTGGTGTCAATTAGATAGTGTGAGCGCATTCTTCCACAGATGTTTAACTTAGCATGACGGATTCATTCAAATGGATGTTATTTTGTAGTCCTCGTGGTGCCCTGACCTAAAACCGACAACTCAAATAACTCAAATAATTCTCTCAAGAACAGGTAGTCTATAGAAACGGCAAGGATATAGATGAGTTTTCAAATCCTTATTCAGTACAACATAATTAGTTAAAAGAATTACTATAACCTGCTATTATAATAAAATCTATATGTTTGCAACAAAAATTACAAAACTACTAAAATCAATAATATTCAAGGTAAACATGATTTTCATTACAACACTTGCTGTACTAACAAAATCAGTGCCCTCTGGTGGCAAGAAATGGTAGTAAATTAAAGGCTTAACGTCATAATGTACATTTAATATAAAAAAGCATCTACACTTGGTGTATTATCATCATGCCAGTGGTCACATTTTGATATTATTGCAATTTAAAATAAAGGTTTCTATTTTATTATAATGTAATTTATTCCTGTGATTCACTGTCCTCAAATAGTTATGTTCCTTGGACAATGGGCCATCTACTTGAAACCCTAATACAGGGGAGACAGCCGAAAGCATGTGGGATTGTGGGGGACCACCTTCTTGAGAACACCCTGAAATTAGGGAAGAGGCAGCCTAGCATATAAAAAGGAACCTCAGGGGGACCACCTGCTTAAAAGCCCTAGAAAGTGGGGAGGCAGCCCAACCCTGCTACCAGAAATATAAGGCAGGGAAAAAGCTCTCGACTCAGGGGGAGATCTTATCAAAGGAAACTACCCTCAACCAGTACATCTTTGACAAAAAATTTCCCGAATAAGGAGACTTTTGAGAGCTCAATCAAAGGAACCTGTACATGCAGACTGAACAGAGGAGCAAGGAACCCTGCTTCAATATCCACATACTCTCTTGAGGGACATCTCGCTCCACCTGGGCAGCTAGTCAAAGGGAAATGTCCTCAGACAGTTATCAACTTTGATGATGTAACAGGTGGGCCACCGAAAATACACTTGAGGCAGCCCAACCTGAGAAGCTGCTAAGAAGAGAGCAAGAAACCCTACTTAAAACCCAAAACCACTGGCGAGGGGCATCTTGCTACAATATTCATAAAAAGGGATAGCCATCAAAGAAAACTGTCTTTCGGGAACCAAACCACACAGTGTAGGAACTCAACTGTCATCCCTCGAAAGAGAGTCAAGTCTGGCCAGAACCAATTATTGGGAATGCATAAAACAACATGCATTTAACTGCCTCAAGAGCTAAGTGTGCCTAGTTCAAGCGTCACTATAATCCCCTTGAGAGCCAGACATGCTCGTGTGAACACTGACTACTATCCCTCGGGAGAGAACAGAAAGAAAGGAACTCCTGAAAGGGAAAGCAATTCTCATCAGATTCCTTCCATGCCCGCCTACAATCCCCATGATCGGTCTGCCTAGCCGCCTCGGCAGCCCCCGAACCATAGGTGGTAGGAGCTCAGTTCTCATTCCTCAAAAGAGAATCAAGCATACGAGGCATTTCTCAGCGCGATCGCATCACGCAGAGTGCATTTAGCTCTCCCGAGAGCCAAACACACTGTTCAAACATTAGATTCCCTCAACAATCAGGCGAAAACAGAAACTGCCATGAATGTATCGCATTGAGCCTGTTTATGCATGTCGTCAGGTCCTCAAAGGGAGGGACACACTAACTGAAACGTTTTGCAGAGTGTTTCTGAAGGCAAAAGAAGCTGATGATGTGCATTACAGGCACATCATCAGCTTCTTTTGCCTTCAGAAACTGATGATGTGCCTGTAATGCACATCATCAGTTTCTGAAGGCAAAAGAAGCTGATGATGTGCATTACAGGCACCCTCTTATACTTCTGGGCACTCTGCTAATGACGTCACGGGCTGTGCGGGCCAATGATTTGGGCCCTGTCCCAAATTGCACTCTAAACCCTCGCTGTCTTCCTCTGAGTCTACATTTTCGTGACTTAATGCCGCTTTGACTGTCGGGTAAAAGTCTGTTGCGGAGCTCGCCTCAGTGCTGGCTCGGCAGAAGTGCGCATCGAGGGCGTATAGAGGTTGCAAAGGGGGCGCTCGCGAGCACATTTCTGAAAGCTAAAATGATGAAAGGGATACCCTAAGGTCTCGTGGCGGCCATTGTAAGTCTACAAGACCGCAAATGCACATGAAGTGTGCCATTTGGGACAGGGCCTTGGAGTGTTTTCACACATGCTTCAGACACTGGACATGCTGATGGCATTCCCCAAAGTGTCCCCTAGGGGATGCAGTGTGGAATTCCCTTAAGGGGAAGCACATTTCTGCCACATAAGAAAAAAAAACATAATCAAAAATAAAAAAATCATGACTTTTATACTTTTATATTTGGTATCATAATTTAAACTTTTATCTCAATGTCATAATTTACTTTTTATATTATAATTTTGACATTTTATCTCATAATTCTGATTTAATATGCCATAATATATGACTTTTATATTTCATAATTTTTTTTTATATATCACAACAATGATTTACCAAAGCATGTTTTTTCATTTTTATTCTTCTTTCTCACATTCAAATTTGAATCGCAATTTTACATCCCGTTTAGTACCTTAATTCAAATTCAGTAAAAAATCTGGACTTTAATGGGAATTTAAAAGGCATTTTCAAATCTGAATGGCACACAACCTGGGATTTCTCTTGGCATTTAAATGGTCCTGCATATGATAATTTTGATTATTTTTTGGGGATTATTGTAGAACAAATCAAACAGTTCATAAAGCAGCATGTTTGTATGTTTCGTTCTTCTAAAGGGTGTCTAAACACACTGAGAGCAGCTTTTCCCATGTTTCTTGTAAATGACTGCCTATGAGTCATGCTGCTCAGGGTAAGAGACAGGGAATTATAGTCAAAGTGATTTCATGCCTGTGCTTGAGTCATTGTGTCCTTCACTCATATAGAATTGAGTGTTCTAGTAAAGCTGCATTGCCTCATGGGTGTACAAAACCCCTAGCTGAACAGAAACCAGTGTAGTTCGCCGTTTTTGTTTCACATCTAAGATACTTAAATACTGTCTGTTTTTTAGATGACTTTGAATCTTTCTCATTATAGCAATGTTTAATGAAGTGAAATGTAAGATTTTAAGTAGACTACACAAATTATAAAGAGGAAACAACAATATTCACCATATCTACTGTATATCTATATGTCCTTCACATGCCATTCCACAAAAGAGGATATTTGGAAGAATGCTGGTAACCAAACATTGACTTCCATGTTATGAAAAAAACAAAAAAACATGGGAGTCAATGGCTATCGTCAACTGTTTAGTCTTCAAAATATCTTCTTTTGTGTTCAAAAGAAGAAAGAAACTCATGCAGGTTTGGAACAACTTGAGAATGAGTAAATGATGACAGTTTTCATTTTTGGGTGAACTATCCCTTTAAGGTGCTATAGAAAGCAGATTGTGAGTCATCTGACATTTATCCAATATACAACTGTAAATAGTAATTTATTTGTCCTATTTTCCAATCGAGTTTCTTTAAACATATAGGAAGATGTGCTGAGCTGCCAATTGCCAATGTACATATATATCCATCAACCATCTGCACCTGCACTGTGGATGTGATTCATTTAAATGACCACCAGGGGATAGCCTTGTGCCATGTCTACCTATAAAATCTAAAACATTGCTGAACAACATCTCCCATGCACGAAAATATAGTAGTATAATATATCACACAAGTAATGATGAGGAACAGACCTATATAGGAAGACCATAACTATTAAAAAAATAGACTGTTATATATACCATTATGCAACCACGCACAAGGTCTTTTTTTATGATTCTAATTTTTTCCACCTATAGACTTGATTTAAAGGGGAAAAAATCAAACAACCTCCAGGGAAACAATCAATCGTTCAAAATTCCTATATTCCTAGATAACATTAAAATTAAATGATATCAGTCTCTCTTACGACTTACTTCATTATATATTCTGACATTCATATAAGAGACGATTAGAGGTATTATGTAGCCTGCACAGTATGAGTTCTGGGTAAACCCTTAATTTATTTATTTACACCCTAAACCCATTTCTATTTATTGATTTATCTATCTATCTATCTATCTATCTATCTATCTATCTATCTATTTTAATAATTACTTACATGATATATACATACATTTAAAAAAAATAATTATTTACATGAGGAAACCAAGCATTTTAATTTATGGCTACTCTGAGTAATCAGGTCAAGGGTTGCCATGCTAGCATTCTGTTTTCGGTATTAATAGTGGTTTGCATACAAAACCGGTTATAATAAGTCAGATATACAGTATGTGCTCAGATTTAATTCACTTGCCCTTTTGCAGTGACTCACTCACCAGGGTAAGATGAATTCTCGAAGCTCATTTTGTTTTGAATATTGAACTCTATTTTGCCTCTGAAAGGTCATTCGTAATATCTTAATAAAGCAGCCAATTTTGACAGCAAAATATAATCACCTTCCATTTTTCTCAAGCAAATGGCTGTACCACCCAGTTCATTCTGAATTCTGAATCTCAGTTGGAATCACCCTCCCTCTATCTTTCAGGATTTATGTGGACATTGATATAATATACGGCCTCTATTATACATCCCCGGCTGATTATCATGGCAAAGTCCGGTGCAAATACATGTCAGAAATGTTGCCTCATCCAACCCCTTTCTCACGGAATCATTTACCATGAAAATGATTAATACTGTATAAGCCTCCCGAGAGCACAAGCACAGTACCCATCAACTTGTCTAACAGGAATTAAACATTCATCAAAATTCAGAACACCTCCTTGTCATACAGAGCTGAGCCTCTGTGATGGAACAGCACCGGGGATCTCTGCGGTAGAGGAAGTTTAATGTATGCAAGACTGTATTATTATACTTTACTTTCAAGCATCTGAGAAAAGCATGTTGATTAAGGATCAGCTTTTATGATTAAGAGAGAGAAAAAAGGCGAGTAACTTGTTTTCAGATCAGTTCTCAGATACTGGTTGAGGCCCCCCAAGTGCTGAAATCCCATCAAACATTCTGGCTTCTCCCGCTCTTTCATCTATGTTTCCCACCTGGAGGCCTGTAATTCCACTGCAGATACAAAACTGGAACAGAAATGAACTGCAATCCATCTCCAACGCAGAATCTCCCATTCTCAGCATCTCTCCAATTTTTCCGACACTTTATAAAAAATGATATTGAGAAAAGATATTCCTATATCAAAACGTCCCAGTCAATTTTGAATTATAATGAAGGGCAAAAATTGCTCATAGACTAGCAATGACATACATTCATATCTAGACATACTACATATAACAGTAAAAAAGCAATAGGTCCAACAATATGATTTTATGATTTTTTTAATATAACATGCATGAATAAAACAGTGTTGGCCTCTTGAATTTTGATGTTTTTATGTTCTTACAGCCAATAATATACGGCAAAAAAACAAAACACATCTATCTATCTATCTATCTATCTATCTATCTATCTATCTATCTATCTATCTATCTATCTATCTATCTATCTATCTATCTATCTATCTATCTATCTATCTATCTATCCAAAAAAGGTACCATAATAGACGGCATAATTATGTTTATTCACTTTTGGAACAGGCTTCATGTCGTTAACATAGGATAAATTCAAATGTAGATATTTATTGATGGCCATTAAAAATCCCAGCGTACAGTATCTGTTCAACTGCCCTGACAGACAAAATAAAGCCATGAAGCTTATTTGATGGAGCTGTAACACATCTGAAAAGAATTCGCTGACTAATGTATCTGTCAGTCTCTCTGGCTAATGCACTTCAGGCTGTCCTCAGGTCAGCCGAGACAGCAGTGATTTAAAGGATCACAGAGTGAGCAAGGTGACTTTTGAGTTTCAAGTGTCCCAGTACTGGACTTTGAAATGGCCTGGTACTTGAAACACGCTCTTTCATAGAGTTCCCTCCTAGCTTATACGCTTACTCTTCTAGAGTCTTTCATTTCTCTAAGCGTGCTCTGGTCGTATAGTCTGCTCTGTCAAAAGGCGAAAGTGCTGGACAGACTCATCTGGAGGACTGAAATTCTCAGAGCGTTCTTACAATTCAGTTTGGTTGCAGTAGATTAACTGACTCTGCCTGATGTCTGGTTATATCGAGCAACGGCTTTCCCTAGGGCAACAATACAGGGCTATATGCTGCCAGTCTGTAGTGCCAGAAAGAAACCAATTTATTTGAACTGATATAAACACAACAAGCAGTGCTGAAACGAAAATCAAGCAAGTTTGATTAGTGCTAGAGTTATTTGAACAAACCAAACTTACCATTTAAACTTATATTGTGTGTGCCTCAAATCATTCGGTTTGTTGATACTTTTCAGAGTGATCAGACTTACAATTTTCACTCAAAGTGGGTGAAAATAACATTGGATTTTTATCTCTAGGCTTTTTAAGTAGGTACAGTAAACAACAATCTAACAACAACCCAGAACTCCCTAGCAATCATAGCAACAACTTAATATCTAATCAGTGAGATTCGCATTGTTTCGGAATCTCCATGCAGAATTCACATGTTGTTTGCAACTTGTTTGCTTTGGTTCTGGCTCAAATGATCATTTACTTGTAACAAAACGCTGCTACTCATTCTAACCGACTGAAGCTTGTTATCAAGGTTGCAGGCAGTGTATTTGTGTCAGAGATGTCAATGAATATATTAATCTTTATGCCATGGCTTGACGTACTCAGTTAAGCAGAATTGTCAAATAATCAATTTTTCCCGCACATTTCATTTTCTGCCAAATGGTTTGCAGCAATTCCGACTCTGAATTGCTTAAGGTCTTCTTTTAAATTCTTCATATGACGTAAAGTGTTTCATTGACATTGGAGATGACAAGCAGTTTCACTTGACTGAGCTGGTTAATGATTTTTCACATTCACATTCAAAGCCAAATTTAACAGCAAGTCACCTGCTGAAGTCTTCCAAGGAGGAACAACGGAAAGCCAATATTACATGATTAATTTATGTTCACCTTTTGAACACCAGACGCAGTTACAATGGAATGCAGCAATCACAAAATATTTATTCACTTTCTCAACCTGTTTCTAAAGTGGTGTTTCACACCTAACAAAAACAATTAATTATAGTGCATCTCTAAAGTGGATGCTGGCCTGTTTTGCTGACATGAGGAAGTGTACACATGTATTTAGATTGTATTAATGGCTCTTGGAAGTAGGCCAACATTTGTTTATTTGATTCACCAATTGGCAGGAGAAAATCATGTAATGTTATTAATGATCTTCTGATGTTTCTCATAGGCCCACTTCCTCAGACCATAAACAGTGCTTAGGAGAGACCAGTGAATTTTGTAAGTTGTAACATGGTCAGTTTAACCAATTAGAAATGGAAATGATTTGAACATGACTATATAACCAACGTATATACACACACACACATATATATATATATATATGGTATGATTAAGTGCATTTGCATTGAATAATTTGTGGTAATCACAATTATTGTTATTATTAGTTTTTTTATATATATTTTTAATTCTTCATATGACGTAAAGTGTTTCATTGACATTGGAGATGACAAGCAGTTTCACTTGACTGAGCTGGTTAATGATTTTATATATTTATTTTTATATTATATATATATTTTTTATTAAATTGATTATATTATAGGATTAAAGTTTATATATATATATATATATATAAACTTTATATACAGTATATACACACACGCTTTAATTTCTGCTACAAATTTGAGTAGCTTTAATTTAAAATGTTATTTAAGATACTCTAATTTGTAGCAGACATATATGGTAATATTATATTAAAGTTGGAGACACGGTGTTACAGACATTGAAACAAAATATTCCACTAATAGCCAAACGAACCAATTTCGAGACAGTAGGGTACATTAATTTCAAGATTAAAATTAAAACCAGTGCTAAATAATAATTCGACAACAGTATTATTAAATGATTAAGCAATAAGACAAACGGCCTGGGGATATGCAGCAAATACAAGATTAGGAAACTAACCCAAGCATTGCAATTCAAACGCAAAGTCACATTACTTGAGCAAATGAAAACAGCGGGTTCTTGTAATCCTGTGGAAGCCTATCCAAACAGTCCCATAAACAATACCTCACTGAAGGAGGGACTTCTCAGCGCCTGCGTAGGTGAGTGAATGAGTAAGTGCCTACTTCACAGTTACTTGGAGCCTGGGACTACACTTCCACTTATTCCTCCGGATTTTCAAATTGGTATTTGCAAGAAGGAAAACAATCACGCAGACCTCACGCGCACTCGATTCGCTTCAGACGCCATGCAGAATCCCGTGTACTGGGTCGTCCTGGCTGGAATATCCATCGCTTTGATTCAACAAGGTAAGATATTTTCAGGAGATTTAAATTTAATCCGGAAAGTGTTTTTTTTCATTGGCTTTGAGTGGAGATTGTTGTACGCATCTCGTGTTGGACGCGCTCGCAATCAATGAAGACAAGTCCAACTCTGTGGCATTATGCGGTTTGTTGATTCAACAAGGTAAGATATTTTCAGGAGATTTAAATTTAATCCGGAAAGTGTTTTGAGTGGAGATTGTTGTACGCATCTCGTGTTGGACGCGCTCGCAATCAATGAAGACAAGTCCAACTCTGTGGCATTATGCGGTTTCAAACTGTTACGATGGGCGTAATTATGTTTGACGTATTTTCAGCATTTTAGACGGAGGACTGGTGGATTGACTTCATATTCGCGTTTGAAAGTTTTGTGAAAAGCGCACTGGAGATGGTGAGAGGACGCGGTCCTTCCAAACGCGTGCACTTGTTTCACATCTGCGTGACTGCGCAACAATGTAATGAGTGAGTTTGGAGAGCAGCTCCCATCTTTTAGTTTCTGATCAACTGGTTTAAGTTGGTTGCAGAGATATACTGTGTTTTGCATAGCTGAGTTAAGACGGGCTAATCTGCCGAGGCAACGAGCCCGTGCTTAACATATGCCCTGTCAGGAGGACGCGTCAGTGGTCTCTCTTGCTTGTTAAGAGTAATGTGTGCATTTTATATAAGAGGGGTAGATCACTAAAAATGTCAAATTCTGTCATCATTTACTTACCCTCGTCTTTCAGAACCCACACATGGAGAAAAGTAGGAACGTGATATGGCTGACTTTTTCCAGGCAAAGAATGAATGGGGGTGAATGTCAAATATATTTATAAAAAATAATTATAAAAGTAGTCTGTATGTCTCATGTGTTTAGTCTTCTGAAGACTTACGATAACGATAATGTGTGAGGAACAGACCGAATATTAAGTCGTTATTCATTGAAAATCATGAATTCCGCTGTACAGTAGCTCTCCCAGGGAATGTTCAGGACTGAAGAAGATCATGTCCGATTCGTAAATGAACGATTCGCGTTTTGGATTTTTTAAGGAATTGATTTATCCAGTTCAGCTAACCAGTTCAGTTAAAAGATCTGAATTGTTTGTTTGTAAGTCAGATTGTTTTGATTCATAAGTTCGACCTGTCCCATATGGCACCCTAAACCCTCACAGTCATCCTCTGAGTCCCTGTCTCAAATCGCACCCTAAACCCTTGTGGTCTTCCTCTGAGTCCATACTTTCATGACGTAATGCCGCTTTGACTGTTGGGTAGAAGTCTGTTGGGGAGCTCGCCTCAGTGCGGACTCAGCAGAAGTGTGCAAAGGGGGTGCTCGCCAACACCCTTCTGAAAGCTAAAATGATGAATGGGACACCCTATGGTCTTGTGGATTGCAAGACTGTAAGTGCACATGAAGTGTGCCATTTGGGACAGTCCACATTTGCCTGAGTCCACACTTTTGTAACTTAATGGCGCTTTGACTGGGTAGAAGTTAGTTACGGAGCTCGCCTCAGTGCGGACGCGGCACAAGTATGCAAAAAGCAAAAATGACGAATCGAACACCCTACAGTCTTCTGAAATGAATGGACACGGGCACATGTGGTGGTCATTGTTAGTCCGCAAGAGCAAATTAAGTTTGTCGTTTGGGACAGGGCCTTCATATGTACTTGTGGTCTTGTAGACTTACAATGGCCGCCAAGTGTGCATGTCAGTTAAGTCCAGTGGTGTAGTACTCAAGACCGATCTTAAGACCATTTTTTGAAGCTCTTGTCTTAGTCTCAACCTAATTTGTACGCGGTCATGTCTTGGCTAAAGGACTAAAACGACTCTGTATTTTATTTCAAGACCAGTCAAGACCACAACTGTAGGGATATCACAAAACTTGCCAGTGCATTGTCTGATTTATTTGTTAACATCATTAATGTGATGATGTAAAACTTACTGAACATAAGCAATATCACAAGAGCAAGAGAGCTGTTTTCACAAATATGAACACGATTGCAAACCGTGATATTGATTTTATCCTGTTAGCTTTCCACTGTACCACCCGTGGTACACTGCGTGTTTTTGAGGGTTAACTTCATGACATATAACAACTAAAAAAAAAGCGAAACATGTCACATATATTTGGAAAGCTGAGATTCTTGTGATTCAAATGATGCAAACTTTTTAAAGATACAATCAACACAGCAGGTACAATCAGTGTCTTTGTCAGACCACCAACAAGGCTTCATGCTGCGATCCCATTGTGTTTTCCAGCTAATAGCTCTCAGCTATAGTCATCTGCAGGCATCTGTTTACAAAAAAATGTAGGCGGAATGTTTTTATCCTTTTTCAGTGTGTTCAAACAAAGTTCTGTTACTCAATACCAGTAAGACTTACAGGGATTCTTGTTCTGTTTAGGAACAAACCTCAGAGTGTCCCCTTTCGAAAGAGACCAAAACCATGCATATACTCCAAATCGTTCAAGAACAGCATGCAATTTACTTTGGGTATGCCTTTTTTAGGCGTTTAGGCAAATTTCACAGGAATGCTAAGGGGTTATACAAATGTTCAATAAAGAAGAAGTTAATATTAAGTGAATTACATTTTAGACACAATTTTAATTATTATTATTATTATTATTCAGTTTTTGTGGCTATTTCTGGAAGGAAAGTAGTTCCAAACAAATCCATAGCAGAACTGTTGTGTTTCTGAGCAACACACAGCAGTGTTTCATTACTAAATAAATCAGCTGCTTTGAACGAATCGTTTGAATAAATTATTCTGAGACACACTCAAGTGATTTGCCACCACCTCAGCTACTGGCAGTTTTAGTCTGATATTCATATTCATTTTATTTTTCCATCATATTTCAATATTCAACATTTTATTTGAAAAACGTTAATCTCAACAATATTTCAGCAGTTGTAATTGTACCAATTCAGATGCAGCCTCTGCAGTGCAAAGATTAATTCTATTGTTAGTGATTTCATTTGATTGGTAACTGCTCTATATAGTCTTATTATTCTAATTGTATTTATTGATTAAATATTAGAGATTTTTCAGGCTGTAAATGTGGATCTTTCAGATGAATTTGAGAATTCAAGTTCAAGTTTCTCTTTTATTGTCTCCCTTAGGAGAACTGACTTTACAATAGTTGTAATACAGAGAAATGAAAGTCTATGGCTGGATGATATAGTTGAAATGATTTCGCTGACCATATGAAATTAAACAACATAATGAATGTCTAGGGGATTTTTATTTGGCCATTAAGTTTCTGTATTGTGTCATTAGACTTCAGTTAATTTGCATTTGTAATCTTAATTTTGTGGAAAAATCCCTTAACTTATAGCAGTCACATACTTATGAACTATTCTATGCCATTTTATACACAGTATGAGTTATGTGCTTACTGAAATGTCCAACATGAATTGCACTTTTAACCAGATGATGTGCTAATTTAACAAAAAAAATTATAAAAATGGAATGTTGGGCACTAAATTCACTCACTGTTTTCCTTGTATATCAACTAAAAAACGGCGGTCAGACCCTCTTAACTTTTCCATGAGCATCAATCCTGCTTGTTTATTCCGCAAGTACTGAACAAAATAGGCTTCATATATGTTCTAATGTGGCCCCATCACTCTTCATTAAACATCTGCTGCAATGACGTGAGAAGATTCTGTCAGACATTGTGCTCATTCACAAAAGCTGTTGCAGAGAAGTTCAGCATTGTGTCCAGTGAGTGATTCTGTGAAGTATGAATGACCCAGAGGTTTAGATTAGGACTTGGTGCAGTGAACATCCATACATGCGGCTATTCATGGGTTGTCACGTCTGAAGAATGCAGCCTTCATAAGTTGGCTGTCCAATATTGCTGTCTCTATTTAACCAACATGTCAAACAAAATGCTATTGAAAAATGCTGACGTTTCAAATACTCCCTCACGAACAATTAAGTGATTGTTCAAAGCCTTGAGCATTTTAATACTAGGAATCCTGGAAGAAACTGCATTTTCTGACCTATATTTATGTCTTGTACAGTGTCCAAAATGGTATGTTTAGGGTTTGAATTCTGTGACGTTAATGGCTGTTTCTTTTCATGTTTCTGGAGCCCCACTGTTCTGAAGCTAATAATAAGTCGTGTTTTAGCCAGTGCTTTGTTACTTTGGAATCTCTTTCAAAACGGCTGGAACATACATACCCTTTCTCTTGAAGCATTAATGAACCTGTCAAACTCATCCCTGCTGCAATCACAGAGAAGTAGAAATCTGTTTGAGGAGTTGACCAGGTTTACATTTCACTGCAAGCTGTGTTCTGTGTAACTGTGTATGTGACAAAAAACTTTAATATTGAATCTTGATGACTTCGACATCTTCAACGTATTATTGTGATTATTGCGACTTCACTGGCAGAGGTCACAAATGACTTGAAACCTGAAATATGAGATATGCCAGCACAGAAATACATGTAAAAATATCCTTGTACATAATATCAGTAATTGTTTAATTAATTGCACTGTTGTACATGAAATCCCTCCAAGATTTGGTTAAAGTAGTGTGGCCAAGTACTCGGAATTAGTGCTCTGCATTTATCCCATCCAAAGTGCACACACACAGCAGTGAACACACACACGGAGCAGTGGGCAGCCATTTTTTGCTGCGGCGCCTGGGGAGCAGTTGGGGGTTCGGTGCCTTGCTCAAGGGCACCTCAGTCGTGGTATTGAAGGTGGAAGAGAGTGCTGTACATTCACTCCCCCCACCTACAATCCCTGCCGGTATGAGACTCGAACCACGACTTCCCCAAGTAGTGCAAGTAGTGCATTCTAAAATGAGCAAGTGATTAAAAGACGCTGTTGTTGTTAAACTGCAAATACTATAGCAGGTGTTCATCCATACTTTTTAATTAGAGGTATACACAGGTCCACTTGGATCTGAAAACCCGGGGTCTGACACGAGACCCGAGCGGGTTCGGATCGAAAACTTCGACGAGTGCCTCGGACACTTAATTACGCTGTGTGTTAATGTAGGGCTTTTCTTTTTTTTGTGTGAAGAAGCCCTTCATCAGAGATTATGTAAATGGTGTTGCAGATAACTCTAGCAAATCCATGATTTATTAGGCTATCAATTGAATATTTATAGAGCTATGATATATTTTTCCAATCGACTGGTCACAATTGAAAGCCGAACTCAGAAATAACTTGTATCCATCAGGCAGTAGGGGTGGGTGATATGAGCTAAAATTCATATCACAATATTTTACAGTCCAGGCTATATCGATATTATATGAGGAAAAAAAATTACAGGCAAAATATTTTAACCTTATATAACTAGAAATAGTGTGTGATTTGGACATAGACCTGAAAAGCATTTTTTTTTTTATTGTGCCATTGTTTTTCTCAAAAAGTGCAAACGTGCAACATGAGGTAGGCCTGCATGAGTTAAATTAAATTAAATATTGTGTGTTTGAGTAGGCCAGTGGTTCCCAAACCTTTTCTGCCGGGCCCCCCTTTTGTACAGAAAAATATTTTCAACTTTCCCTTATGCTCACCAAGGTTATATTTATTTATTAAAAATACAGTAAACACTGTAATATTATGAAATATTGTCAATTTAAATGATCTATTTGAATGTTTTAACATATAGGCTACTGTATTCCTGTGATCAAAGCTGAACTTTCAGCATCATTACACTCCAGTCTTCAGTGTCACATGATCCTTCAGAAATCATTCTAATATATGCTGATTTGCTGCTCAGTAACCATTTCTGATTATTATCAATGTTGTAAACATTTGTGCTGCTTAATATTTTTGAGGAAACTATTTTTTCACGATTCTCTTATGAATATTATTTGAAATTGTTCTTTATGTCAGAGTGCTGGAGTTCGTCAGAAATAGAACGGGGCATCAGTTTACTGTCATGGATTTGTGAACATCACTGGGTTCTATTTGCTTGTCAAATCGCGCCACTCGCGTCTGGTGTAGACACGTTGTTTTGGTATTTGTGAATCTTAAGTATATTCATAATCTGCTTTTCGTTTACCTGGCACTGGAAGTCCTTTCACAAACTTATGTACTACATGCTTAGAGCAGAACCATGCATCGTTCATTTATATTTCTACATGGCTGCCTGCAATACAACTCTGACTCTTCAATCGCGCCATCTAGTGGTCTGTTATTGATACAACCACAACTGCTACAACTGATAATGGAGCGCTCAAGTGTACTGCGAGTCATATTGAGGTAATTTAAATGTCAAATTAATATTTTGCGTTCAATTGTTTACTTATCAGACAAGTGGCCACATGATAAGCGGGAAAATTACGCAGTGTAGTCTTAATCACCCTGAGGTTCAGCTGACTGTACACTATCCCTCAGCCTTGCCGTGCCCCCCCAGTTTGGGAACCACTGTAGTTGGTGATTTGTGCTCTATTAATTTAGTCTGTTACGATGCTCTATGTGTTTGATTACTAATGCCTTGTTTGATTACTAATGCCCATGTAGTACGGCGTTGCACACAGAGGACAAAAACATTCAGCCTCGACTCTTTATCGTCATTTGTGTTAAAATTTGCAAAGTGTAAAAAATTGAACAAAACTATACAAATGACAGGGAAAGCTATGCGCAAACAGAAACACACACACGCACACATATATACATATATTCATTTTTAAAAATAAAAAAAAACTCCCCAGAAAAAAGGGCATTTTCTCTTGAGGAAGAAAAAGGGCAGGTGCTCAAGCCCCCTTTGAGGTCTATGTGTGCACGTGCCTGCACGGTATAGCAAAATCCATATCATGGAGCAACATAATACCGGTAGTCATGTTCATACCATAGCGCCCACCCCTATCAGGCAAGCAATAATATAAAGTAATAAGTAAATAAATAAATGAAAGTAATGGAGCAGCGGCCATCAGTCAGCAGAACACTGGAATTTTTCCTTCCTGACTGAGGGGCTGCAGGCTGTGTACACGTCAATGGCGTTTACGTTCGGGTCCAGTTGGGCTCGAAAATAAATGCCATTGGGTCTGTCTCGGGTCGGGTTTTTCTTTTTATGCGCATGCTCTGATAAGAAGTGATTGGAGTTGATTCGGGTTAGATACAGATTTTAGGACCCGAGAAGACCTCTCTTTTTAATGCTTTTAAGGTCGGAATTTAAACTAGGTTACTTTTTAAATGAATGTTTTTGATCTTATTATGAATAATTCATCCATACATGTGTTTCTTTTCTTTTCTTTCTTTTTAAAAATTTTTTTTAATCAAATATTATAGCTGAATCTTTCAGTGAGAAGGCAGACTTTTTTCTGGTGACATATGCTGGACTCTCCGATCATTTAGTCTGCTTGAACTCCACCCCTTTATTGACTGCAAGCTCACATTCAGACTTTTTCTGGTGAGGTTTGCCAGACTCTCCAATCATTTAGTCCGCTTAAACCCCGACACTTTCTTACTATTGACTGCAAGCTCGCATTCAGATCTGTCTCCATCCAATCAAAAACATAGATTCAAGTCCTGCCCTAAATTTCTTTATTCAGTAATTTGTTTTACTCAGTTGTATGTCACAATTTTGAAAAGAAAGATCTGTTGCTACTTCAGTTCCATCACAACTTTAACAGCCGTTCATTTAACTTTGGTTATTTAAACTATTTTTCTGCTTTATGTGAGAAGATTTTGTTTGTTTGTTTTTTGTTAGTCTGATGCTATATATATATATATATATATATATATATATATATATATAGAGCATATTTTTACACATAATGTATAAGTAATAAAAATAAATTCATTTAAAATCACGTTCCCACAAGATAGTTTTTATATTATTTTATTATTATTATTATGTTATTTTATTCCCAGTTTTCTCATCTTATTACTTTGCTACTAGAAGGTTATTAGTTCATCTTTTATACTTGTTAGTTGCAACCTCAGATACTGTGTTTCTCTAGTGGCCTCGTCTGAACCACAGATCTTGACCAGGTACATCACAGCCGTCAGCAAAACATTTGTTCGTGGTTTTGTTTTGTTTTTTTTCTCTCTAATGTGTTTGTTTAAAGGATACCTGGAGCTGTTCTTTGATGGGTAAAAAATAACCCGCTGTATGCTTGAAGGCGACATTCCAAAGGTGCTGGAATGCAGCTCATTAGCTGTAGCGAGAGAAACGTTTGAAACTGTGATTGCTGTTGATTACTGTGGTGGGCTGTGTAGAGTGATATTAAGATGTGAGAGAGGATCTGAAAATGATTTCATGTGGAATATATTCATAATGGAGCGCTCAGATCTGCAGCCAGTCCATAACATCTCATTGCCTGCTCATCAAATTCAGTATTGTTGGGACAGTGTCTTGTTAGAGCTCTCAGAGAGCTGTATACATCAGGATTTAGTTGAGTGCCTTATTTCAGTTGCCTCTCTGCACTTATTCTTGTACGGTTATTGCAAATACGCTCAAAGAACTGCATGCGCCTCAGCCTGTGCTTCTATTAGAAATGATGAAGATATTTCTCAGGAGAGGTTTAGAGGGAACCTAGAACAGTGCTGATTGGTCCATACATAGTTTTTGACAAAAGACAAGCCCCCATTTTTGCATCAATAATCCCACACCATACAGTGGGATGGCACTTAGTTTAAAATAAAATCTAAATTAGGAAATCCCAGCAGCAACACTAGAAATGATTCACTCCATGACCTGTTTGTATACTCTCTATTGAGCTTTAAAATCAGTTGCTCATTTTATCTTTCCCACCAGGTGGTGAGATTTCCAATTATTTATTTTTATTTCATTTTTCCCAGAGTTTTCTCATCTTTTTGCTTTGCAGCTGGATAGTGTGAGTAGCTTCATAATGTGTGTATTTGTATGCACAGGTATTATAAGAGATTTCATTTCATGTTTACTTTAGTATGCATAAGTTGTTTACTATAGTTTCATCGCATTTCAAGTGATATTTGATCATTTTGCATGATTTGTAATCTTTTCCAGTAGGCCTGTAATTTTAAAATTAAAATACCAATTATGTATCAACCCTCTACAGTAAACTGACCTCATTGTTTATGTTTGGCTGTAGCTCTGAGACTGATGCATAAATATTACAGTGATGCCAATCTATAAAGATTGATTTGGTTGGTGTGGGTCTCGAGGAAGGCGAAGTTATACATTCAAGGGAGCATTTGGGAAGCCAGCATTTAAATGCATGACTTTTCGGACTATTTTTTTAATGGGAAATGAAATTGATTTCCTTCCAAACTTTTATTGGGTCATGTTGAGTCTCTGCTTAAACACCTAGCGCAAATAAATAGAAAGTGACAAATATTTCTCCCTTTTGCACATTGTAATTATGGAACGTGGTGTTAAACAATTTGTGAAGTTGTTCAAAGGTGATGTATATTTGGTTGATTTTTGCCTGTCCTTGGACAGAGATGTGTGATTAGCACCAGGAATGACACGTATCCTCTAGTAAAATTTGATCTCTCCTCTGCCAGCATGACTCTTCAGACAAGAAAAATCAAGGAAACACAGCACCCACTTATAACCAAGCCATGTTTTCCGACACCTTAAAGCCATAGACATGCTCCATTTAGTAACATCCTGTGCTAGCCTCACTTATTTCACGATTCTGTATTTTTATTATTTTTCAAAGAGTTGCATACGTTCATGATATGTCATGATAAATAACAAACGCCTATGGATTTGAGCAGCAAACTTGTTGGCATGGGAAGTCGAGTTAAGAAAAACTTGTCACAGTGTGGCTGTGCTGCAGGATGCTGGTTTCAGTGGGAGAGTCAGAGAACAAAATATGTTCCCCTGGGGTGACTTGTATTCCCTCAAACAGGAAGAACCTCAGTGGAAATCTTCCACAGAATAATAAAAAGGAGTGTAAAGGTTTCGAAAGCCAACCAAAAGTTTCTTAGTATTTTTTAGAATAACTACCGTTTTGTCACTTGCTCATGGTGCTAGCATGATGAGATGATTACATCCTAAACAATAAAGGTTCTTTATTGGTATCTGTGCTTCCATGAAGAACATTTCATTGCACAAAAGTTCTTTATAGTGGAAAAGAGTTCTTCAGATTATTAAAATGTTCTTCAAATTTAGAAAAGTGGTTCTTTTAAGAACTATTCACTGAAAGGATCTTTGGGGAACCCAAAATAGTTCTTTCTAAGGCATCAAATTACTCCTTATGTTATTTCAGACTTATATGGCCTACTTTCTTCTGTGGAACATAAAATGTATTTTTATTTATTTATTTAGCCAAGTACATTTTTATTTGGTGATCAATTATTTTATCTAACCATCTAATTTTCTGTTTTTCTTTGAGCTGCACTAGTTTGCTTGGAGAGAATTGAAAAAGGTAATCAGGATGTCATGGTTTTGAAATTAGTTATTTTCTATAAAGCCTCTACTGTCAGTGTAAACAAAAGCTCCCAAGGGCAAGAGAATGCAGTAGTGAAGACCAATTTCTTTCATAAGCAGAAACACTTGTTAGTCTTGAAAAATTTTCACAGCTGATCTGCGTAATACTTAAGCAAAATAACAACTGTTTGTTTTATTAAAGGGGTCATATGATGCGATTTCAATTTTTATTTTCTCTTTGGAGTGTTACAAGCTTTTGGTGCATAAAGAAGATCTGTAAAGTTGCAAAGACTAAAGTCTCAAATCCAAAGAGATATTCTTTATAAAAGTTAAGAGTCAACCACGCCTACCTAAAACGGCTCGTTCTAACACGCCCCCACATATCTACGTCACAATCTGGGAAGATTTGCATAACGCCACCCAAATGTTCACGCAAAGAAAGAAGGCGTAACTTTTATTCTCGCTGTAGTATTGTTGTTGCTGCCGCTGCCATGCCGTGGAGACACTGTGTGTTTCGTTGTGAAAGCGAAACTACTTTGTTTGGCCTTCCAAAAGAGGACGATATCCGCTTCATCATGCCTAGAGCTGATCCGTGCTGGCCGCTGAGGAAATGCATCAACTTCGCGCGGTGGATCGCCAGATCGGCTTTCACCGTGGATGAAGCGGAGTCCAGCCGGAGTCGTCACATGTGGTTGCCGCCGCAGCTCCTTCGTCGAATCCGCCGGCCGCGCCGTTTTCAAGCTCACCAGCCTCCTCTCACTCAGCCCGCCGGCCGTTCCTCACTCTAGCCGCCGGCCTCTGCTCACTCTAGGCCGCCGCCACGTGTGACGCTGTGTTTCGTTATGAAAGCGAAACTACTTTGTTTGGCCTTCCAAAAGAGGACACGACTAGATATCAGTGGTTAAGTTGTATTTACAACACTGTTTCAGAACACTTCAACCCAAATATTCAGATGTGTGCAGCACATTTTATGGATGACTGCTTCCTGATCCTGATAGAGTAGACTACAATGCCAGCTGTTCTGACTCACAGACTGTAAGTACGCTTTTTATATTTAAAGAATTTGCCACTGATGATTCAAACGCGAGTTTTGGGCAGTGTAGAGTAGCGCTTGTTGTTTGTCATTTCTCTGATCACAAAAGTAGACATGGTTTTATGTTACGTCCGGCCTGACAGGGCATCACAGTATGGGAAGGGGTAGTGATCGACCGATATTGATATTTTATTACTGATACCAATTATTTGCATGTTTATGTGCCCGATAACCGATATGCAGAACCGATATTTATTTACTGTTATAAAGTAAATAAATGACTGAGTGAAGTAAGTCCATACTTCACTTTGGTTTATCGTCCTTTCAGTCATCTTAAAAAAAGTGTTGAAAATTAGCAGTCTTTCATGTTAAATTTAATCTTCACATTACAACAATAAAAAAACATTTTATTTAAAGCATCAGCAGCAACACTAATATTAACAATAAGCAAAATAAATGTAGAAGGTCTAATGTTTTCAAATGGAGAAAATAAATAAAGGAAAGGAGTCATATCAACTTCATTTTAAACTACAGTTTTAGTAGGTTTATAAGATGTTAAATAGGCTAAAGATTGAAGAATAATTCACTGGATAATGTTAATTCACTGAATAATATTCTCTGGAATATTGAAATGAAACAAACAAAACATCATATTTTATTTAATTTCTCAACTGGCATGTTATATCAGAATTACTAATAATGGTTTTGTCGTT
>NW_015505211.1:1883243-1918511 GCF_001515645.1 Sinocyclocheilus grahami
GTGAAGAATAATTCACTGGATAATGTTAATTCACTGAATAATATTCTCTGGCATATTGAAATATAACAAACAAAACATTGTATTTTATTGCATTTCTCAACTGGCATGTTATATCAGAATTACTAATAATGGTTTTGTCGTTTTAGATTATGAAATGCCTGCTGACAACGCAGTTTATCTATGCATTTTTCATAGAACTATATTCAAACTGCGATCGCTCGTGGAGATAATAAATAATTAATTTCCATTCCTGAGCATCAACGTGAGTGAACAGCAATATGAAAGCGGCTTCACGAGACTAATGATGAGCATAGACAACAGACAGAGAATTAAATTTAGCGTTTTTATTTCCAACATGCACCCATTCATGGCTGCATATTATTTAATTCATGCAAAGTTACGTCTATTGGGACAGGACTTGACGGATTATTTTACGTGACTCCGTGAGTTTGTCTCTATTTCTTCAAGCCAAGCTGCATAAACTGCATATCAGGCATTTATGTAATACATCTAATTTGTGCATTAATGGCTGTTATGTTAAATAAAGTTTACTAACTACAGTAAATCAAGTACCCGTGCACGCCATTGTTGTTGTCTTGTTTCCCCTCAGATGCACTGCAGTGGTGATCCTGCGTGCAATTCTCAAAACATCCACAAGATGGCGGCGTTTATCGGTGAATCTGATATTACAAAACCGATATCCGATTATTGTAAAATGCGTAAATATCGGGAAAAATGACGGTAAATCGATATATTGGTCGATCTCTAGTAAGGGGCGTAACATTTCCTTCACACGCTTGAGGTATTCGGCCAATCCCAACGCACTGGATAGCTGGCCAATCATAGCACAACTCGCTTTTCAGACCGATGAGCTTTGTAAAAATCTACGCGTTTCAGAAAGGCGGGGCATAGAGGAAAAACAATAATGTACAGTATGTGGAAAATAATGTGTTTATTTAACCTTAAACCGCATAAACACATTTCATTACACCAAATACAAAAAATAATGTTCTTTTTAGCAGCATCATATGACCCCTTTAAGAAACCAAGTCACTTGGAGGACATAGCATTCCGTGCTGGCACTCAGAAACCGGCATGCTGTCAATAATCAATTAGCCTGCCAGCACCTCCGCATGAGCGCCTGAAGTAGTCAACTCCAAGTGTTCACCTTCTTTCTCATTCATGAGTCAGAAACTTCAGCCTTGCTGTTTTCTTTTATTAGATAAAGGCCAAAGGCTGCTATGCTCTCTGTGTTTAATCTAACAGGAAAATCGGTGGAGAATTGTGGTATTTTGGGTTTAGCTGTGTTTAAGTTTATAGTAGTTGACATTTACTGCAAGAACAATGAGGATAAAATTAATAATGTGAAATAAAATGTAAATATTTAAAGTAATATTCAGTGTTACAGTCTCTTCTGACAGCATCCATGGCACAATGTTTGCTCCATATTCTGCCATTGTAAGTGTATTTGTCAACTTGTTTGTTGACAGGTTTTATTTTACAAGTCATTTGACTGTCTTTTTAAGTTTGAATGGCAAAGTGTTTTATACATTTTGTTTTACACATGAAATTTCTTATCCAAGAATTTTATCCATATTTGATGTGCTCTATGTATGTGCGTTCATCAATGTTTGTGTGTGAATAAAAGCCTAGATGAAGTCTGTTTGTAGTATAAGACTTGGCTCGATTCATATGGAATTTTTAACGCTCTGTTTTTGAACATTTTGAAGCACTTTTGGAAGAATTTATTTTCAATACAAGGGCAGAAATGGAGGTTTCATTAAAAAATATGATCTGTGTTTTAAAGATGAATGAAAGTCTTTTGGTTTGGAACGACATGAGGGTGAGTAACTAAAGACAAAATGTAATTTTTTTGGGGTGAGCAAACCCTTTATTTTTTAGACTAAAGTTTTTGACCTTCATTGAAAGTAGAGAATGGACAGGAACTAATAAAGAAACAGGACTGTGAAAAGACAGAGTTGAACTTGAACTCGCAATGTGTCGGAGCAGGTGCGCTATCCAGTAGGTTATTAGTCCCAACTCTGACGTGACCTTAAAGTTTTCTGTGAACCCCTTTCTTTACAATTTAGAAGCAATAGTCTTCCTGCAATGTTTGCACTGCACCTCAGTGTTTGGAGTAGCAGTGTCATATTGTCCTCTGGGGTAAGGTGAGTTTATTTTAGATGTTCAGGACAATGCCTGGTGACAATGAAAGGTCACGGAAAATACTAAATGCCCTTATATTCTTTAAAGTATTTAGTGCTTTAGCTAGTTACACAAGATTCTTCACGCATGTATATACATTTTTTAAAATTACATTTATGATGCACGTTGTGCAGTTTTGCTATGTCAAAAATAACTATTTCTTAAATGCATTGTAGCCTATCAGTGATGTTGCTGTAAATAGAAATGAGAAAATTTAGTTGACTATGAATGCATGAGACATTAGCCGTCCAAAATTTTTGCTATACTGACAAAAGACCGAAGTAGATCAGCCTGTTTGAAGGCTGTCTGCATTGCACAATGTCCCTTTTGCGTTTGTTTGGAAGGTCATTTCTATAAAGCAGCTTGTCGGCTTTGTATATCGTCCCTTTTTAGTGCGAAGGATAAACCGAAAGGAATTTGGAGGGCTTACGGCATGGGTGGATGCTCATTAACATTCTTCTGGTATAATATTGAGAGCAGTTCCACCATTCTTGTGTAATAGAAAGTCGCTATCTCTCATTGGGGTTTGTTTGGCCATCCGTTCACAAATTAGCTGCCAAACACATTGTAAACTTCATATCAATCTAGATGGCCATTAGAGAATGAATGACCATCAGGTTATAGGTGAAGCAATAATTCACCTTAAAGACTCTACACCTGATCCTGAATACAAATCAGCTCGCTTTTGGATTGTGATAGGGGAGATTGTAAGGAAAAAGGCTAGTTACTCTCTTTTTTTTTTTGTAGGGCTTTGCATGGTCCTGGTTGACACAGATTCACTGTAAATTAAATTGCAGTTATGACAAGCTCCAAATATGTCAGGGAAAACTTGAGAATGTGAGAGAGTGTATTCTGTGGACATAGTTTGGTGATGAACTGATGGAGTTTCGACTCCGAGATGATCAGGTAGAGGGGCTCGAAGCGTGTTGGTTTTTCCACAGGACCGCGCTGAAGCCATTTTTACAGCTTGAATAATTTAAGACTCAACTCAAGCTCAAGTCCTTAGGGTTCTTAGGTTTACAATGCTTCAACAGTTTTTCACAACTGCTGAATAAAAGACTCTTTTAACAATTAAATTAATGCCCAGAGATTTGTTAGCATTTCTATGCAAAGGGGAAATCACATGCTCTGACAAGTGAACTCAAAAAAAAAATAAAGCAGCATGTATTATTCTTCATACAGAAATAAGAAAGTTAAAGTTGTAAAAGTTTTGCAAGCAACTTTGAACTAGAATTGCAGTTAATTTTGTTTCTTATTTAAGATGAAAGAAAAGGAAAAATTATTTGATGAATTCTTCTTACAGCCTTAATATTTGAAGAATTCTGTGAATCCTGAACTTGTCATATTTGCAAGACTTTGAAACAGAGTTCCCATGGATATTAAACAAATAAAAAATAAATAAAAAATTTTTTTAACTGAACAATATTTATTTTAAAAAGTGTTCATGCAAGTGTATGCAATCTCTGTTAAATGATTTTTACTTTTTTTTTTATCCAACCAATCAAGAGTAACTGGAAAATTCATGGAAATTCAGTCAAATTGTGGAGTAAAGGTTTAACTGGTTAGTATAGCCTAGGTAGACTTTGCAAAGAATTCTGCACTCCAAAAAACATCTTTCTCTGCTGATGACCATTCAATAGCCTTCTATCATGCAACATCTATTTAAGCAACATCACAAATATTTCATAATATTTTAATCTTTTTTTGATTGACCTCTTAAAAAGGTAATATTCAATTATTTATTTATTTATTTACTTATGTATGTATTTATAGCTTTACTTTCATGTCACATCTCAGGTCTCAAAGGCATCTCAGTTACTATGGGAATGCTAGTGGTTCTCCAGTTATTATAGACCTCCTTTGTGTTAAGGATTAAAATTCTCAGGTCTTTTGGTTTTATGAAAGCCAGGATGGTCGCCTCAAAAACAATTAGCCTCTAATTGCTTTGACAGCTCGTGCTCATTAAGTTGGGATTTACAGGAGATGTGGCTCTGTAGTGTCACCTGTAGTATAACAATTACAATTCAGCCTAAACTGCAAGAGGCACTCGGTCACTGGGCCCTGACTTATAATCATTTAGCAATTTTCCTTGCCTTTATTTGATGAATGAGTCACATTTAACCTCAGTTTTCAGGTGAATGCTGTAAAGGCATATAGTGTTATGTTTATTAAGGTGTAGAGAAATGTTGGTTTGCCCCGCGATAAGCTCATTAAATAAACTATTTAGTCCTGACCTCCACTTGACTGGCTTTTTTGTTGCCACGGTACAGCATAGAGAGATGATCATTAATTAATAAGAAGAAACCTCACAGTTTCAGTGTGGCTGCTTGAATTTCCACACATCCAGGCATCCAGCAAGCAGGACAGGTGAGACAGACTGCAGGATAATCACTCATTCTGACAGTTGAGGATTCATGCTGACGTGAGAGATTAAAGGTCTGCTTGCCAGACACCCATCACCCCCCCACCTCTTCCAGCTCACCCTAAATTAGCGTTGCAAATGGTTTGTCTGCGGCGGGAGGTGGCAGTTTTAATCCAGTTAGGAGACACGCACAGGCGGACTGTAATCTAATCTGAGTTTTTCTTGAAGAATACACTCTTGTCCTCTTCACAGTATCGCTCCTCAAAAAGATATTTGGCTGCATATTTCATAAAACTCTTTTAAAAATGCAACAAAACTTTGAAGCTTTTATATACTGGCTGTTAAAACCCAGAGGGACAAAAATATGTATATGCATTAGTCATTTATATGGCATAAAGCACATTTTCAGCCCTATGCTGTGATTTAGTTTATTCTGAGTATACCGACACATTGTAATCACTGTGATTGTCTCTTTGGCCTTTTATTCATAAAGCATCAGCTGCTGAGAGTAATGGGTTTACATAAGCTGCCTCTTTACTGACTCGTATGTGACCTTTGGATGTTGACATTTCGATGACGATGCTCTCTCTCAACCCACAGTCATCTGAATGTATAACAAATATAATATGCTGTTCCTCTCTGCTGGATTTTTGGAAAACGTTTGCAGGTATTCAAGGTAATGATGTACAAAACTAAACAACATCATATATACAAAGAAAAACAAAAACTATTTGATCTATATATATTAGACTATGTATGTTCATGTACACAGAAATTATATTGATTATATTTAAATGTAAGTTTTATAGACAGGTAGGTAGGTAGATAGATAGATAAAATATGTATGTGTATTTATTTCTGTATATGTATTTCTATATGTGTGTATGTTTAGTAATTTTAGTACTTCAACTTCAAATTTATTTCAAGTAGTTGTCATGTAACATTTTAGATTTTTGTTAAAACGTTTTATTCAAGAGTTTATTGTCGTCATGTACAGGAAACAGTCGGTTACACCATACAATGCATTTCTTACTCTGTGAATCCTCTCAGCAGCCTCTGACAAATAAGTTAAGGAGGAGTTACATGTACTTACTATTATAATAACAATTAATTATGCATAATTACATGCAAGTAAGCCTAAGCCAAACCCAAATCCTAACCCTAAAGCAAGTACATGTAGTTAATTGATATTACTCCTTACTTATATGTATAATTACACTGTAACAAGGACACCTTAAAATAAAGTGTAACCGAAAAATGCAAGAAACAAAAGTATTGCATGTATAAAGTGCACAGTGTGCAATGTAAACAAGGAAGACATGCATGTGCAAAGACCTGTAGAGGTAGATTGAGTCCATGAACTTGCAATTGAAAGGATGTATGTGTGTGCAAAATATGCTGAGGTAGCCTGTAGTCTCTGATGTTATTTGCAGTTTGAGTGTGAGTGTAGGCTGGAGCGGGTAGTTGACACCTCTCGGAATCAGAGGGTAATCTATGTCTGCAGTGATGGAGTGTATTTGTATACTTTATTTTTATATTTATATTATATTTCAACTTATTGCAATTGGCAACAAAAAGATTTTTAATAGTTTTTACAAATATGTAATTATTGTAAAAGTAATACATAACCCATATACCCATGTGAGGTTACCTCACCTTGCCCATTATTTTCTGCCTGTACGAGGGCACTCCTGGTGAGTGTTATGTATGTATCTGTGTGTGTGTGTGTGAGGCACTGAGACCAGAAAACACTGCTGCGAGGAGGTGACTGCATTACTGCAATAACAGGTCTATTGCTGATGGCAAAGCTGATCTAGAAATACAGTGGAGATATGACAGCCTGCGTGAGTGTGTGTGGCAGAATAGACCCTTGATATCTGAGAGCAACAGCAGGGATTCTGAATTTCAATACTTGAGCATCGACTTTCCCTCAAGACCCCAGGTGTAGAGTAAAATGATTCCAAGCTGGCATTAGATTAATATTCAGCAGCGGTTCTTTGTTTGTGCAATAAATGTTTGCATGGCATCAAACAAAGAAAACACATCAAATAGAAGTAAACAACAGAATAGCTATCGTCATTGCACCGTCATTTATACTGCTTTGACACGCATTCAGTGTCACATTTTTGTGCTCTACTGAGCTGCAATATATGAAAGGAAAGAGAAGTTTGTGTTTCTGTTGTCCTCAGGAGATTTTTAAATTGACATTCTCATCTCACATTATTAACAGCCGAATACACTTACAAGTACATTAGAAGTAACTCACAGCATTTTGAAATAGTATAGACTTAAGAGCTTTTTTCCTAAGGTTTTCGGTGTTGAAAAATTTAGGAGCACATTAAAATTGTTTTGTTTACTTAAGTTAAACTTTAATTTATTAGAATACAGAACACTAGGTGTTTAAATATTTTTGCTTCAAGTCTGCTTGAAACTGTATATGCTGATACTAGTAAAATGAAGAATTCAGATGCAAAAACCTCTAAGTCCGTCTGAGATTTTTTCTCTTAAATTAAAATTTTTATCAGGTTTCTATGTTTATGTTTAGCAGTTTGCACTTTAATGGCAAAGAAAAGGGGTTAGTCCAGTTATTGAATGTCTTATTTTAAGAAATGTCTACAGATATGTTTACAGGAGCCTGATTAAAAAAGCTAATTTGAAAGAAAAATCTTAGACAGACTTAAAGGTTTTTGCATCTGAAGTCTTCACATATTGAATAATATGTGTGAAATAATGTTTAACACATACAGTTTACTGTGTAATAATGTAATAATTGTGGGGTGGGTGGTGGTGGTGGTGGTGGTGGGGGGTGCATATTGCAGAGCTTTTAATTGTCTGAAATACACAAAGACTTAATGAATCATTAAATGTCAATCATAAACAATCGCTTGGCATACATGTGCAGTATTTATTGATTGTGAACTGAACTGCTCTGAAACCACAAGCCTTTAGAATGTGCAGTGCTCACATTTAATGAAATCATAGCCTTTAAAGTTTAATAATAACAATAGGCAAATTGTTTTGCAGTTCCTGTTTTTTTCATTCCCACATTTAAGACCTCTTAAAATAATTAAAACGATGCCTTAAATTTCATAACACATATTCGCACACATGCTCCTGAATACATTTTGCAGTTAACACACACCTATTTTTAGCTGCAAATGTGACTTGTCCCTGTCGAGTCCTGGACTTGAAGAGACTTGGTATACTCTAGACTAGCTGAAGAATAAGCCTCATCAACATTCACAGACGATCAAAGGGATGAGAAGAATTTTGTCATTCACTCGTCCTCATGTTGATTTCACTTACTTTCTTTAGTGAAAAACAATAGGAGAAATTCTGAAAACCTGGTTGCTTTTGTTCCATGCAGTTACATTTATTGGAGAGTGAAGCCTTCAGTTTTCAAAAGGATTGTAAGATCACCATATGTTGTATATATATATATATATATATATATATCTTTCACTATTAAACGTTTTGGAATACTTTGCGTTGAGTCGAGAGTCTGTAAGGGTTTATTTTTGTCTAATATATAATATTTAGACAGCTTACCGAGCCAGAGATTGATGGAATCAGTTCCCTGGAGACTTTGTCTCTCCTGTTTTCATATTCTTCAGGAGTAGACAGGTAAAATGAAGACAAGAACATCCTCTGTGAGTTAAACTCAAGAAATACATTTAGTCTAAATATAGTCCCCTGTCTGACCTTAGAGGTCCACTGACAGAAAACAAATATATATTTGCTATCAATCTAGCGTGTGTTTGAACTTTAATTGCTAAGTTTTAAGATATGTCACGCAAGGTGACCAATTATCTGCAGATTACAATGAATTTTCAGGGTTAAGTACGACTTAAAGGGATAGTACACCCAAAAATGACAATTCTGTCATTAATTACTCACCCTCATGTCGTTCTAGACCAGTAACAATTCTTCACTTCCACATCAGTCTCCGCCGCCATTCACGAGAGTACCACGACGCATGCGTGTGCATTCCTCTGCTTGAAAACAAGCCCAAAAAAAAATGTGTGCAGTGGAAATCACTGATGTTATCATACAGTACCACAATTAATGTAATAAAATATACAATTCTTTACTTTCACATAAGTGCTTTAACAAAAACACAAGCTCCTTATTTTTGCTTTTAAACCTCTTGGAATGTCTTATACCATAGACTTCTATTACAACGTTGTTACTTTAAATCTGTGTGTTTTCAACAAAAAAATATTGGGACAGAATATCAACTAATTTTCTTTTTTGGTCAGTTGTTAAATGCTCACATTATCCTAGGCATACTGTATATTCTGATCATAGCCTGAATGTTCATGTAATCAGCTTTACCCCATGCTAGATTTGATTTCTTCATCTTGAGAATGTGATGTGTTGGCCATCAGGAGAGTTCTCTCGTTTAATGACCAAAATAGCTTTGAGATCTTGAGGTTACTGCAAATTAATTGGCTTACTACTTTGTGCAGCATACTGTAGATCAAATCATCATGTAGGAGAGTAACTAGAGATACTTGTACTCCTTGGACACAACAGATGCTGAACTATTTCACTCAGTTGTTGTAGATGAGCTGTAATATTCTCTAAATGCTTGAAAGATGTTTCTCCATTTTTCTCACGGAGTGAAAGATACATCATTCCTCTCAGGATCAACAGGACCCCTGTGGAGAGAGTATGTGGTTCATATATCAGAAGACTTTTCATGGAGATTTCACACAAACCACTTAATCAAGAAGGCCATGACACCACATAAATTATACACAGTAATATTCAAAAGGTTGGTGTCTGTTAAAGTTTAGGTTTCGCTTTATATTAGGTGTCTTTAATATGTACTTGTCTAAATAAATAAAGAAATATTATTAGGTTCTAGTGCTGGGCGGTATACCGGTTCATACCGAATACCGGTGTTTATTTTTGTTATGATATGAATTTTTTAAATACCGCAATACCGGTGTATGTCGCTTAAACAACATTCGGAACGCGACACTGTTTGAAAGGGGTCCGTTTTCACTGTTGCACTGTGGTGAGGGAACAGTTGTATGTGTTACGAAGCGTGAAAGTTCCGAAACTGAAGTTGTAGAACTAATAGAACGTGATGACACAGAAGAACTCATCCACAATATCCACACTGACCGCCACAAATATCCACCGCTCCCTGCCATCAGCTCCCGCGTCTCACACACACGAGCACGACAACTTTCAGACCCTTTTAGCGGCCTTTCCATAGAAAATTCATACTGACAAACCTAGTGACTTTTTTGGATAAACCTTAGCTATGGTTCAGTTGAAAGATTTCACCAGTGCTGTCCCGCGAACGCGAGGTCTGACTTTCCCGGAGAAATGTCACCTCTCTCGGCGTCTGTTCTGTGCAGTGAGCGGCAGAGAAGCAGCGCATTCAGTTGGCCTCACCGCAGCCGACTCGTCAAGAAATGAGTACAAAACAGCGTTTCCTAGCACCTGTTGCTTACAGATTGTTTGGAATTATAAATATGAGCGTAGTTCGTCTCTTAATATCACATGCACTTTTTTGTTTTTTTTAGTTTGTTACTCAGACGCAGGCAGTGCGCTGCATGAGACAAAAAAGTAATATAGCCAAAACAACCACATAGTAGTGTTGGGTCGTTCTTGAATGATTCGCTCATTTTGAACTAATCTTTAATGTGACTCGGGAAGAACGAGTCGTCTCGGGGAGTGATTCGTTCAGTCGCGCATGCGCAGCATCCTATAGGTTCTGTACTGGAATTAGTCAAGTAGTTCATCTCTCGAGTCTTCGGGTTTTTCGAGTCGTTCGTTCATCACGTGACAGCCCCATGCACTTTTTTGTTTTTTTTAGTTTGTTACTCAGACGCAGGCAGTGCGCTGCATGAGACAAAAAAGTAATATAGCCAAAACAACCACATAGTAGTGTTGGGTCGTTCTTGAATGATTCGCTCATTTTGAACTAATCTTTAATGTGACTCGGGAAGAACGAGTCGTCTCGGGGAGTGATTCGTTCAGTCGCGCATGCGCAGCATCCTATAGGTTCTGTACTGGAATTAGTCAAGTAGTTCATCTCTCGAGTCTTCGGGTTTTTTGAGTCGTTCGTTCATCACATGACAGCCCCATCAGTTTAACCAATGCAGTTTGAGCCGGAAAGAGACTTAATAATAATAACCAACTCTTTATTACCTTTGTTACAACATTCAGTGTTATGGAAAAGAACCATAATGACAGAAATTCACACATTTATAAACTGTAAGAAGTAAAAAGCTACAATTTGAGACCAGAAACGCATTACGTAACTGTAAGAGTAAATAATAATTATAATAACTATGCACCCGTTTGTAAGGAAGCTTGTAAATTAACTAATTTCTCTATCCAATGCTGCCACGTCATGTGACAAAAGAACGAATGATTCGAAAGACTCGAGAGATGAGCTAATCAATTCTCTTTCCGGCTCAGACTACATTGGTTAAAATGTATGGGGCTGTCACGTGATGAACGAACGACTCGAACCCTAAGACTCAAGAGATGAACTAATCAATTCTCTTTCCGGCTCAGACTACATTGGTTAAAATGTATGGGGCTGTCACGTGATGAACGAACGACTCGAACCCTAAGACTCAAGAGATGAACTAATCAATTCTCTTTCCGGCTCAGACTACATTGGTTAAAATGTATGGGGCTGTCACGTGATGAACGAACGACTCGAACCCTAAGACTCAAGAGATGAACTAATCAATTCTCTTTCCGGCTCAGACTACATTGGTTAAAATGTATGGGGCTGTCACGTGATGAACGAACGACTCGAACCCTAAGACTCAAGAGATGAACTAATCAATTCTCTTTCCGGCTCAGACTGCATTGGTTAAGTTTATGGGGCTGTTACCTGATGAACGAACGACTCAAACCCGAAGACTTGTCAGATAAGAGGTGAGGTGAGCTAATCATGGACTGAAGACCCAGGTAAGTTTACAATGAATTCATCTTTTCTGTTTCTTATAGCAGTTTTGTATCGTTTGTAGTGTGATCAACGTTTGCGTAAGTAGTAGACGTGTTAGGGAAGTAACACGTAACATTTTAACTATATTTTGCTAAAATGAACGAAATGAACGAAATTACTCGAAAAAAGATTAGTTAATTTTGCTGAACGAGACTCAAAGGTCCGAGTCGGTAAAATGATCCGAACTTCCCATCACTACCGCATAGCCGCTCTTTAGTGTAGATGCATGTTGATTTTATCAGATGATGCCGTGATTATAAATGAGAGTGACTCCTTGTTAACATGTATTAAAAGGGGTTGTGTTTAGTCACTATTTAGTGTGGTATTTTTTGACGATATTCACTCATCATGACAGTAATATAGGGCATTCTAAGTCAATATACTGCAGTATTTCCTCTCTCAGTCAGTAGAAAATATGGTTAACACCCAGTCATGCATGAAAAAAAATACCGTCATGTATCGCGAAACCGGTATAATTTAGGAAAATATCGTGATATTAATTTTTGGTCATACCGCCCAGCACTATTAGGTACTTATTGTGTGTTAAAGGGTAGAGGTAGGGTCGACAGTGTAATTAGAAATGCAACTACAGAAATTAGTTACAAATGTTAGCATACTACATGCAATTTTTTTTTATATTAGTACAGTGTAAAAACGTATGTACAGAAAAGTACATTGTATGTATTGGTTAACTTAAATGTAAGGAGTAAAGTGGGTCTGATTTTTTAAATAATTTTTGAAAGAAGTCTCTTCAAGGCTGCATTTATTTGATCAAAAATACAGTTATTATGTTATTAAAATTTAAAGTAACCATTTTCTTTTTAAATATATTTAAAAATGTCATTTATTCCTATCATGCAAAGCTGAATTTTCAGCCTCATTATTCCAGTCTTCAGTGTCACAAGATTCTTCAGAAATCATTCTAATATGCTGATTTGGCGCTCGAGAAACATTTCTTATTAATATTCTAATCTTAATATTTTTGTGTAAATGGTGACCTTTTTTCCCCTCAGGATTCTTTGATGAATAAACAGTTCAAAAGAGCCTAATTTATTTGAAATATGATTTTTAAAGGAAATATAACCTATTGAGATAAAAAAATATATTTTTTAACAATGTAATAGACAAAAACAAAAAAATGTAATGGTAAAGTACATAAAAAAAAATACAAATACACTATGCCAGCCTATGGATGGACTATATAGCAAGTATTTCAATGTATCTATGAAAATAATATAAAAAAAACTCAATATAGTTCCCCATCAGGGAACTCAAGCTGCATTGGAACACTTTGGGAATGCCTCTACGTGTTCTGAAGCACGTGTGAAATCAGTCCAATGGAGTAGTGTGATGTCACTAGTGGGGTGACGTGAGCAACCAGGAAGCTTAAAAGTGCACCCGGCACAGCACATGTTAGCTTCTGCTCTTGAAAAAACTCTGTATAGTAAGTCATTATCATGTACAAGAATACAAGAAAAGTGGCGAGCGGACGGCGCTTTAGAGTGTGTGTTCCTCCCTGCCCTCGTTATCTCATGGGTGGGGATAGACGCAATCTTTGCATCATTTGTTTGGGAGTGGAGCATGCATGAACAACTCTTGAGGGAGCTGACTGTCCTGATTGTGAGCAGCTCCTGCAGCGTGTGCTCCTCTTCCGCCTGGCTCTCTTTGATGAGAGCGGCCAGGCTCACGCTCTTTCTGGCACCGGTTCAGATGCTGCCGCAGCACAGCGCAGAATGTTGTCATGGGGATCACAAATGGATTTAGTGGAGGGATCCGAGATAGACTCGTGCTTATCCTTACCCTCTAGATCCGCGGCTCCCTCTCAGGGTTTGGAAACACGCTCTGTGGTTTCTTCTTCCCAGAGAGAGAGCCAGGCACTTCATCTATCTTCCTCCGAGGAGGTTGATGAGATAAGCGTGGATACTGAGGAGACTGTGGACTCGCTACCACTGTACCTCGCATATGAGGAGCTCGTGGAGGTTGTTAGTTGTGCTGTTGCCAAGTTGAACATTGATTGGCCAGCCGAGAAGCAGGACGTTCGTCAAAAGAGTAAAAGAGCGCTTCCTGCATGTATGATCTTCCCTTTCATTTTTCATAATTTTTTTCCACAACGAGGTGTAGAGATCATGGAATAAACAATATTCATCCATTCTCTTCAGCCCCACGGTTTCCAACTATTCAAACATTTTGGGGCTGAATGAGCAGGGATATGGGGCAATGCCAACGGTGGAGCAGATGCTAGGGAGCTATCTCTCCCCTTCTTTGGCATCGTCCCTAAAGGCCCCGAAGTGAACTGCGTCGGGCCCTAGATATCTCTCTCCGTGCTATAAAAGGAAATTGCCAAAGCAATTGGCCTTAGTAGAAACTTCTGCTGAATGTCTCACAATGGGTCCTGCAGACTGTAGGGAGAGGCTACAGAATCCAGTTTGGTTTTCGCCCACCTCATTTCAACGGGGTCATTCCCACACAAGTGGGCCCCAAGCAGGCTGTGGTAATGGAACAAGAAGTAGACACTCTCTTGAGGAAGAAGGCCATGGAATGTGTTTTTTGTACATCGTTCCGAAGAAAGATGGGGGTTGTATCCGATCATAGGTCTGAGTCTGCTGAAACACGCTATCAAACACTTTCGGTTTAAGATGCTCACTATCAAACAGATTGTGTCTCAGATCAGGTCTGAGGACTGGTTTGTCATGATAGATCTCAAGGACGCATACTTCCACGTATCCATCCTTCCTCAACACAAGTGCCTGAGGTTTGTTTTGGGGACGAAGCATACCAATATTGAGTTCTTCCCTTTAGCCTATCACTCTCACCCCGCACTTTCACCAAGTGTGTGAATGCTGCTCTGGCTCCGCTGCAACTCCAAGGCATCTGCATACTGAATTATATCAACGACTGGCTGATATTAGCACAGTCTCAGTTGCAGGTGGTTTGGCATCAAGATGTTGTCCTCACCCATATGAAAGAGCTGGGGTTGAGGCTGAATGCCAAGAAAAGTGTGCTTTCTCCAGTACAGAGGATCACTTATCATGGCGTGGTGTATAATTCAACAGTGATGCACGCACATCTGTCTTCTGCTCATATCGAATCAATTCTCACAGCCGTAAAGAGAGTGAGAGAATGCCAGTCACTCACTGTCAAACAGTTTCAGAGACCGTTAGGTCTGATGGTAGCTGTGTCCAAGGTGATACCTTTTGGCCTGCTGTATACGAGACCTTTACAGTGGTGGCTCAGGACCAATTGGTTTTCCCCGAGGGGCAACCCACTTTGCATGATCAAGGTCACACGACAATGCTTACGTACCTTAGACATAGGCCTGGGCGATAAAACGTTATGGGTATTTATCGATGGTACACCTTCTTCAATATCAATAGAAAAAATGTTCGATAGAGAGCACGGTATAGGCACGTACTATGAGTGACGCAGACAGCACACACAAACATGAACACATGCTGAAATGAGTGCTGTGTCTGCCTGTGATGAGGAGATTAGTCGAATTTAAAATAAACATTTGCATTTGAGTGTTAGGTGTGCATCAGGGAGCGTCATCAGTGGCGCGCGAGATGCGGTGATGTAAGTGAAGTTGTTGCATTTGAATGTTTTGTTAGTGTTTTGTTAGTCAAAATATTAGCGAAATATAGAAGCTCAATGCGGAGAAGATATTGAATGTGTTAAAACCGAAACCAAGCCATTCACACAGAACGCATATTCAGCGCATTTTTTAGACAGACAAATATGACTGCTGCACTCGCGTCTCAGGGAAGAGATGTATAGAAATCCATGCAAAGTTAAAACAGTTTTGTTGCATTTGAATGTTTTGTTAGTCGAGCCCACGAGACGCGCCGCTGCTGCGTTATTCATTCAAAATATTAGCGAAATATAGAAGCTCAATGCGGAGAAGATATTGAATGTGTTAAAACCGAAACCAAGCCATTCACACAGAACGCATATTCAGCGCATTTTTTAGACAGACAAATATGACTGCTGCACTCGCGTCTCAGGGAAGAGATGTATAGAAATCCATGCAAAGTTAAAACAGTTTAAACTTTTAGAAAATATGTCATGAATTTGTGGAGGTTTATTCATTTTCACTGCGTCTCATATGTTTTTAAATGCAGTCTGTGTGAATGGTGCTTCGGCTCTTTGGATTAAGCAATGCATAAATACATGATGCTGTTTTGTTCATAATTGTTTATGCAATTTACGAAATTATATTAGATTTTTATAAGTTAATTTAGATGTAATGCACGTTTTTATAGAGTTACTTGCTAAATGCGCTGCATTATTTTGCTCATTGCACCCTCTTGTGGCCTCAGGAGACAATTAGACCTATACAATAAAGACCTATTTAATCTGCATGTAAAACATTAGAAATTAGATATTTGTTTAATTTTTATTGTGTTTGATTGTTAAAAAAAAATATTTGTTGTTTGTCTCAATAAATTGTGTTAATTATAAATACAGTGGTTAAATGTAAAAAAAAAATTCTATTACTTTTTGTTTTAAAAAAGGTTATAAAAAATTTCAATAATTATCGATACCGAACGATATGAAACATTATATCGTTGATACATTTTTTAGCTATATCGCCCAGCCCTACTTAGACATGTGGAAGGAAGTCTTGGTTCCTGTCACATGGCCTGGTATTGGGGGTTCCTTGTCACATAATGCTAATGACGGGTGTCTCCCTCACGGGCTGGTGAGCTCTGCTTGGGCTGGATGCCATGGAACAGACGTGGCCGGGACGGTGTCTGTCTTCATCTAGTAGCCCCATTCTGGCCTGCCCGAGTATGGCTCTCGGATCTTGTGTCCCTTCTCGACGGCTCTCCCTTGAAGATTCTGATTAGGAGGGACCTCCTCTCTTAGGCGGGGGGCTCCATCCTTCACCCCCTCCCAGAGTTATGGAACCTGTGGATGTGGCCCCTGGGGGGGCACATCCCTTAGCATCCAGTTTCTTAGCATCCAGTCTCTCATCTGAGGTTGTTGAGATCATACTCCAGTTCAGAGCTCCTGACACGAGGAAACAGTACGCCCTGAAGTGGAAGCTTTTCACTTCTTGCTGTGGACAGCAACTGCAAGACCCAGTCAACTGCCCAGTTGGTACAGTTCTGGAGTTTCTGCAGGAGCATTTCTCCTCAGGGTTATCTCCCCCCACTCTGAAGGTGTAAGTGCTTCATATAGCTGCTTACCATGCCCCTCTGGGTGGTCAGTCATTGGGAAGAAACCCACTCGTTACACTTCCTCCGTGGCTCTTTGAGGCTGAGGCCAGTACAGTGCACCAAGGTGCCCTCCTGGAACCTGGCGGTGGTTCTGTAGGTCTTGTGCAACACCCCCTTCTGAACCCATTGAAGTTCCTCCCCTTGAAGACAGTCTTCCATATCGCTATATCATCATTCAAGAGGATAGGGGATATTCAGGCACTGTCAGTTTCTCCCTCGTGCCTGGAGTTTGCCCCAGGCATGGTAAAGGCCTTCCTTTACCCGAGGCCTGGGTATGTCCCTAAAGTGCCCACCTCTATGGCAGGTCCCATAGTGCTGCAAGCCTTCTGTCCTCCTCCCTTCCAGAAAGCTGACCAGGAGAAGCTAAATCTGCTCTGTCCAGTGTGAGCATTGGATGTTTACATCCACAAAGCTGCTCTGTGGTGTAAGGCAGATCAGTTGTTTGTTTGGGTTGGTCCACCTAAGAAAGGCTTTCCAGTGACCAAGCAGACCCTGAGGTCAAGGCCATCTCACTTGCTTACGAGTCCTCTGGCCTCCAAGGCCTTATTCTTGGGTGCTTCCCTGCAGGACATTTGTGATGCAGTGGATTGGTTCTCTCCGCACCCATTTGTTTGGTTATGTAACCTGGACCTGGCCTCTAACCCAGGATCTCAAGTCCTCTCGTCTCATAGGGGACTTGATAGTATGGCACAGTGAGCATTCTCTTTCCCAAAGCGTTCAGACGCCGCTCGAATTCTCTTATGGGGAACATCTCAGGTTACATGAGTAATTACATGATTCCACACATGCTTCAGATCTTGGTCACGGAGAGGCGTTTCCAATGCAGCATCTCATTCCCTTTAGGGAACCATGGTTACATACATATTTTATTTTTAAGACTTTTGACAATATTAAAAAGTAATGTGTTTTTCCCAATCATCATTTAAACCCAACAGAATCTTTTCTATTTTTTTTTTACATGAAAAAGGCAACATGGGAAGCTCTGTGGCTATTTTTTAAAATGAGGATGCAAAAAAATCAGTAATTTAGAAGCAATTAACAATACACTGCTGCGACTCATTTGCTCATTTCACCTATGTCACTTTGACTTTTGGCTTTGGAATTGGAGTAGAGCACCATGAAATCTCTTGAGAAAAAATGATTACAGCTTTGAATTAAATTTTTTTCTAATCTTGCATCTGGATGAGATAATACAGCTCATTGATATGATTTGTGCCTTTTCACATGCTTAGTTCATGTGTTCAGACAACAGAGAATAGTATATAGCTTTTTGGTTGTACATTAAATATTTGCCTTCTCATATGACAATTCTTTGATCATTATAATTTCAGTGAACCTCAGCTACTCATCGCTGTTTAAACCAGCCATATTGGTGATTTGTTGGATTTGAAAGTAATGATTAAACCATTGTTGACAGAGTAAGAACAATGTTAAATTCCTGTCCCCTATTATCAGCTGTACACCTGGCCCTTTGAAGAATGTCCTAAATACATTTTTGTGTGCATCTGTGAGGGAATGAATTTGTAGGGCATTGTTTTGGTTGCTGTATGGGGAAATTGAGAGGTTGAGAATGGGCTGCAGGTTTGTGGTTCTACCCCCTCAGAGAAAGGAGGAAAGTTTGTGATTACCTGGCTCCATGCTGTTGCACATGGCTGTGCCTAGATCAACCTGACCAAGGGGCTTCTTGCTGCCAAACTGGAAATCAGTATTCTGCTCTGCTATGTTGTGGCGTTCACCTTGCCAACTGTTTCACCACATATGGCAGACAGGGAGTGCCTGTTGGTTCATTCATTCTTGCAAACTATTTATCTCTATTAGAATATCTGAAGGGTACAAATGCTGTTAAAAAAATGAGCCCACAATCAATGACATCTTTAGATCATTTCAAGGATGTTTTGGTTGTTTTTTTGGATTTTATGGTTTGTTTTTGGAATAGAATCCATTAGGGATGGAACGATTACCGGTTTCACGATAAATCACGATAAAATGCCCTGACGGTTAGTATTACCGTTTAAAATGTAATTATCATCAAAACCGTGTTTGATTATCGCGCTTTTGAAAACTCGCGGTAAATCCTGTCCAGCCAGCATCAGTCTGACGCAAAAGCAGCATGCAGTGGTGTTGTTGTTGTTGTTTTTTTGCACGAGACGAAATGGCGGAAGGCAGTGACAGCGCTCGGGAGATTTTTCAGCCATCTAAGAGAACCAAATCGGTGGTCTGGTCGTATTTTGGCTTTTACAAGAGTCCTGAAGGCAATTTAATCAAGGACAGTCACCCTGTCTGCTGATCTTGCAAGAAGAAAGTCGCTGCAAAAGGGGGAAACACATCAAATTTGCTCAGTCATCGTCGTGACCACCACCCACTGTTATATAGCGAATGCAAGGTAACTTTTACCTCAATACCAAAATTACTGGGCAAATAATTGGACAAAAAATATTGATTAGAGATTAAATATTTCGTTATCTCACTTGTTTAATGCAAAGCTCCCGTGAAGAGAAGTTTGCAGCAAGTGGCTTTGAGCCAAGACGAACGAACGTTCAAACTATAAGGTTGACATTTAAGGGATAATGTATTGTATATTCATAGTTAACCTGTTACACAGATTTTTTTTTTGTTTACCTATAATAATATATAAATACGGGGATATGAAAAATTGAATTGAGATTAATGTTTTGAAATCTTACCTGTTTATAAATCGATTATGAACAGTGTACAAAACAAAAGCTGCATTTGAATGAAACGAGAGAGCACGTCCGCGCCTCCGCGGTGATTCAAGAGACATGGGGCGAATTCCAAACAGAAGTGAGCATCCCTATGCCCTACTCCCTTCGAAGGGCAGAGCCCTTGTAGTGTGTTCTTTGTGCAGCATTCAGTACTCCATAAGTTGTTGCAAATAAATATTTATTCTTATTATTATTTTATTCAAATATTGTCTAATTGTGTCTTATTTACTATTAAACGTTTTCAAACTAAACTTGCTTACACTACCGTCTTAAATCATATTTCTATCACTGACGAAAAATGTTGTCTTACATTAAAATAGACATTTAATTAGCCTATTCTATTTATGTTTGTATGTGAACTCGAAATCAACCCCAACTTTGCTTTAAAAAGCATCACAAGATCTCCTAACCGAAGATCACATGATCACAAACGGAAATTATATTGTGTGTGTGTGTGTGTTTGTGTGTGTATATATATATATATATTTAAAGTGATTTATTATTATTATTATCAGGGCTTCATGTTAATGTTAATTTAATGTTTATGCTAAAAAAAAGTGCATATAGCTGCTAATTGTATTTGTTGTTTGTTTATTTTCAAATATAAAACTTTTTGAAATGTTTTCAGTGTGTATCAGTTCTTTTTGAAAGTTTTCATCTAATTGGAACAAAACCGTGATAATATTGATAATCGTGATAACTTTGGTCACTATAATCGTGATATGAAATGTTCATACCGTTACATCTCTAGAATCCATAAAAGCTGTCAGATTTATTAAATCCAGCCTACAAATAAATTAACTTGCAGAATTTTTATTTGGCCTTTAATGTCATCCTGTAAGTTTCTTAAGGTTTAAATAGTAGCTCTAAAAAATGTTTTTTTAATATACAGAGAGAAAATATAATAATAATAACTAGTGTATTTTCATTATTATATATTATAATAAACATATTTACATTATCATTCAAAAGCTTATGGTTATGAAGATTAATTCATTTATTAATATAATAAATAATATTTATTATTCATCAAAGAATCCTGCAAAAAAAAGTTTGTCATGGTTTCCACAAAAAACTTAAGTAGCACAACATTTTCAACATTGACAACAATAAGAAATGCTTCTTAAGCACCAAATCAGCATATTAGAATGATTTCTGGAGGATAATGTGACATTGAAGACTAGAGTAATGACTGCTGAAAATTCAGCTTTGCCATCATAGGAAGAAATTACATTTTAAAATATACTGAAATAGAAAGCACTTGTTTCAAATTGTAATAACATTTCACAATATTACGGTTATTAATGTATTTTTGATTAAGTAAATGCAGCCTTGTGAGTATTTCTGTATTTCGGTGAGTAACAAAAACATACAAAATTTTACCCTAACCTTTGATCAGTACTGTGTATATAAATATAAATGTAAATGTTGTACTAAAATAAATGTTTAGACTAAGTTCACTGTGCATAATAAGGGTTAATATATTTAGTTCCGATATGCTTTCAAATTATGCGTCTTGATTTCAATGTGATTACTATTCTGTGCTCAATAGGATACCAATTTGTTGCTGAAAACTTTGCTCTGACTTCAATGCCATAGCTTAATGTTTTCTTTTTCATAACTAGAATAGCTTAACGCTTTCTTTTTCAGAATGCAGAAACAATTATAATGCCTCTCGGCAGCCTTGATTGTTTCCTGTCACCCCTGGCTCGTCATGCAAATTTTTACATAGAACTTGATGAACTCCCAGTATTCACGATGGGCAAGAGCCCCCACTTATCATGCATTTCCAAACCATCAGGAGTTCCGTTGTATGTATAATGGATGTCCTCTTTCCTGCTGAGTTCAGGTTGGCGTCAGCAATAGTGATTTTACCACAAGAGCTCCACTTGTTGCTATGAGTGTCTCATTACTGGCCCCATTACAAGTTGTTCTTTGGAGTAAAGTGCGTCATGCAGTGAGTAGCTATCAGGGTTTTTCTAAATGAGTTTTCGTTTGGCTGCTGTCTTGTATGTCACATAGTGTCACTTTTTGTAAAGTTTGTTTTTTAGGTCCTGGTCAGAGATTATTTTATCGGTTGTTTTTTGTTTAGTTTTGAATTGTTTTTGTTTTGCACTGTCCACTGTGCCATATGCTGTGTGTACTGTTTGAGACCAAATCCAAGGAAAACAGAAGTATTTTTAAAAAGTCAACTAAAATCTCTCTTTAATGAGTAGCCATATTATCACCAAGGCTGAGGCCATGTTGTAGCCTTGTTTAAGGTGTTGTTTGTGCTCCGATTCAAGAATATATTGCCTCATCAAACTCTCGACCCTGAGAGTAAAGCTCTGTCATCAAAGCTGAACAATAGGCTTTTAAAGTTATTTAAGATATCAAAAGTAAGTGAACTGTTGAGGTGACGTACATTTTACACTGGATGTCTAAAATGTAATGAGGAATGACGGTTAGCTACTGTGGTAATTTAACATCACATGCATATTATGTAGATGGAACTGATGGTTCAATTCTTTATATTAAAAGGCCTTATAAAATTGACTTGAAATGGCCTTTTGCACTGCTTATGGAACTATTTTACATATGAAAGAACGGAACTGTTCACTTGGCAAATGTTAGAAATTTCTCTCTAATTTGTGTATTCTGTCATTCATTTTTTTTCTCCTGTGGGAATGTGCGGCCATTTGCTCTTTTATTTGACAGCAGTGATTTAGCACTGTTTTAATAGCTGTTTTAATAACCTAAAGTAAAGTTTAAAGACATTGAAAATCAGCACACAAGCATGCAGCCCCTTTTTAAAATCATTCTGGTCTAATTTGGAAAAAGAATAATAAAAATACTGAATCATTTCATGAATTGGATGATTAGATTATTGTTTTTATTCAATTAAAACCACAAAAGTTGTAATACTATTTCACAATATTACTGTTTTTACTGCATTTGTGATCAATTAAATGCAGACTTGGTAAGCATAAGAGACTTCTTTCAAAAATATTAACAAATCTTAATGACCCCAGACTTAAAACGGTAGTGTATGAAAATTCCTATTAAAAAGTACTAAAGGACATTTTAGAATTAGGCAATGCACAATATTGAAAGTCTGGCTGATACGATAAGTTGAGTATTATTTTCATATAATAGCTCATATTAAAATTTCTATTCTTTTTAAATTGTGATTTAATCTCCCATTTATATAGTCCTGATATTTAATGAATCCACATTTCACCAATGTGACATTTCTACAGTGTTTGTGACCTAAAACATTCTCATGCCCTGAGTCTGAGCATTAAATGTGTTCTCTTTCACTCTTTCTCTTTTTAATTTATAAGATGAAGTGAACAACATCAGTCTAGCTCCTGTGGTTTGACCCTGCTCTGTCTTTTCATAGTTACTGTGCCCAATAACAGCACTCTCTCATTCTCTTCACTTCTCTCTCCTCCAATCTGCAGTTGAATTTCTTCTCTGTCCAGGATTGCTCTGTATTTGGGGAGCTCTTGTGAACAAGGGCTAATTTTCTCACTCAGATGGCTCTCATCTCAGCACAGTTAAAGGTGCTGTTCTCTAAAGCGCACGGCCTCCATGATAGGAGCAGGCCTGCCTCCTCTAAGAGCCTGTTATTAATGTAAAGGTCAGTGCAGGAAATGGGACGGGTGGTGTAGAGGACAAACCGTGCGCTCGCTATACTTCACATTACCACAAGATAAAGTTGGAGATGAAAGTCTGGCTTTCTCCTTAATCCTCAGATCGCTCAACCTGAGCTCACTTTATAGAATGATTTTTCCAAGACATCTAAAAAATAGCCTGTTGGGCATTACGGATACCAGCCACGTTCTTATAACTTTCTTTTTGTCTGCCCTGAGAAGTCACAGCAGACCCAGTTTGTATGTGAACCGGTGTTATCTGGAAACTCCTAATTTGCATAATGACTTCCGAACTTCTGATAAGCGAGGGACCTTTTTTGTCTGTTTTTGTCAAATGTTTCCCCCCCCCCCTCAAATCTGATCTTTTTAATAGTCAGCACGAATGTATTTAATTGTTCAAAGTATTAGTAAAATCCCTCTGAGGATCTGATGATAGTGAATGAATAGCTGGATTATATTTTATTCGTCTTGGAGAGAAAACACCTATCGTGTCGGTTATAACTTCAGTAACAAAATATGTTTTTCCCATCATACCCTTTTGTGCATTTTGACCTCACTTTAGATGCAAATTTACTGCAACTTAGCATCAGTTGATGAAACTGAAACTGAAACTTAAAACAAGGTTAACTTTGAACAAGGTTATGTGAAATGCTTTCACTTTCACCATGACTCTCATTGTGACGCTTGGTCACAAACAGCAAATTATGTCACAAAAAAATCTGACTTCAATTACTTACCCTCATTTGGTTCCAAATCTTTATGACTTTGACTTTTAATCAGTGAAATGACAATGAATGTGTCCAAAAAATTTTTTTTTGGTAATTTAAATAAAGCTGATATAAAATAAAATATAAATATTAGATGAAACACAAATTATACAATTTTGCCTTGGCATCTATTTGAAGATAACGTTGAAGTACTAGAATTACTAAAACTGAAACAGAAATTAAAAGTTATATAGAAATAAAAGAAAATGAACATGACAAAAGCACATAAACTATAATAAAAGCTACATATTTTTTCAAATACTATAATATTATATAAATAATAATGAAATAAAATTGCAGAAAGTGGTCCATATGACTTGTTTTGAGTCAACTAAAGTCATATAATAGCTTTTGGAGAGGAACAGACCGACATTTATGTTGTATTATGTTGTACGATATGAAAATATGCCCTAGCTGTCCATCAATGGTACTTGTATATCAGTTTTGAAGCTACAAGGATATTCTTCAGAATTAGTCCTTTTGTTTTCCTCAGAAGAAAGAAAATCAGGTTTGGAATGACATTAGGGTGAGTAAATGATGATTGTTTTTCAATTTTGTTTGACAAATGCCATTGTAGGAGGCAACACAATATTTCCAGACATATCTACATGCACTTTCTCTGTCTGAATCAAAGTATTTAGGAAGCCTATAATTATGTGTTCACCTTTATACAAATCATTGTCCTTTGAACCTTTTCATGTGTGACTTTCCTTTGAGAGGTTCTTTCAAAAGCCACATGTAGTCCCTGAAAAGTCAAGTGTTATTTAAAGAACACAGAGCGAGAAGTTAGATCAGTTTGGCAGACAGACTTTGATCAGGGGAGTTTGTGCTAATGGTTGCTGAGGTTACGACATGCTTGATGACAACATAATGTCAGTCTTCACAGCATTAGAGGCAAGGTGTCTAAATCACACTGAGCTCCCTGGACTACCGTGTCTCGATGCAAGCACATTTTTCCTTCAACCGCTTGCTTTTTTCCGCTTGTGAAGATCTAAAACTGTGAATTAGTGATGGATGGTGTTTTTGAAAATCTTTTTTTTTTTATTGAAAACATAGGCTATGTTTACAATAATAATAACTGCTGTACTCTATTTGGTAGTAATCAGATAATCAGAGTGGTACATTTTCAGGAAATGTTCATTTTTGGGTGAGCTACTCTTTTAAGTATACATGTTTATTCAAAACAACCACTTTGGGAAGTGTAAACATTTTCTGTTTCATTTCTGTAATTTCTTAACCTTTCGTTTTTAAATGTTATAACTCCTCTATTATTTTGCTTTTAGTTCAGTTTGTATTTTCCTGTTAGTGCAGCTGCAATGTTAGTACAGGCTTTTTTTCACAAATGAACCCCCATTGTGATTGGAACAGTCATTGTCGATGCAATTTGCAGATACTTTAATTAATTCCCTATTATAGCAGTTTTGGCTACTGTTTTGTCTCAGAATGTATGTGATTATTTCAGGGATTCTCATTAGCTACAATCTGCAACATTGTCAAAATGATTAAATGATTACCTAAAAATCAACCTTTTATCATTGTGATTATCTCATGAATCAGCATGAAATGATTTTTGTTGCTATTTAGTATTTTGGGACCTTTAGCTCCCCTGAATATATTCCTCATAAACAGAGTTGGTAAAATATCATATTGCTGGATATTAGTTTCAAATCACCAGGCCGCAATAAGATCATAGAGCTTTGTTATCTATCTTACCATTACTAATGTGCAATTATAGATGAATGCTCCTCATTAATCCTTCACAGCCCTGGAAATGTTAATTTAATTTAGTGGCATCCTTACAGTGGCCAAACAAACTGAGCCCATTGCTCTGTGGGAGTTAACCATCCCGCTGGACCTGTACATTAGCCTTTTGCGTTTTCACCAAACGACCCGCCTCTTGGCAGACATGGGAAGCTACGACTGCCAAGTAAACACATTAACAAAATAATTCTGGGTTAATTGTCATGCACGGTGTCACTTTGGGCTGTTGCTGTGAGACTATTTGTGCGTATGTTTGTGAGAGAGAGCAAGGGTGACAGACACTGCGTCATTGCTGTGCTGGATTGAGTACTACACCTGCATGTTTACCAGTTAAGCTTTTTTGAATGGACTAGAAAAATAAGATGTTTTTCAAGATAATTCAGTTGAAAGAGGAGTGGAGCTTGTTGTTATATACCAATTTAATGTTGCTTATTGATGGCTTTGTGTAGGTAGTTTAGAGGTTTAAAAAAAATGTTTAAAATGCCAAGAAGTCACTTCTTACAACTACAATAGCTTTTATAGTGCTGTTACTGAAATACCACTACTCTCTTAAAGAATAAATACATTTACTGAATGTTTTAGAAGCATTATGTTATATTATATTATATTATATTATGATTTTATATTATATTAGAACTTTAAAGCTACATAAAGTCTTTTCAAACTTAAATGAATAGAATAGAATAGAATAAGTGCTTTCTTTGAACTATAAAAGTATTAAAATAGCACACTAAGCCTTTTAAGCCTTTTGACATTTTAGTTTTCACAGTGTCTCTCTGAGGGAGTATGAATTACTTGCAGGTTTATAAAGACATTGGTGAACTGACTATGCTGTGGCAGCTGCTGCGCTATCAGCACAGAATGCTATCTTGCAGGTGATTGAAAGTCGTGATCACCTGTTTTATTGGGGATGGTGCATGCAGACATTTGATGGACAATGGCCTTGCTTTCCCTCCTCTAAATGAAATCCGCAATTGTTGATATTGGTTTTTGCCCTCAATGTATTCGTTCATTAATTATTCTTCTATGTATGGTAAATCAACCAAGCTCTTTTCAGAACACATTAGCAGGGACTCTGCAAAGGCCAGCAACAGTGAAAAAAGCATCATGATTCGCAGAAATACTTATTACGGGGTAGAACTAATGGCAGGGGTTGACATTTGACAACCTTTTTGACATGATGTACCATTTAGAATTTTTCTTGTTAATTACTCTGGCACATGATCTCTTCCCTTAATTATGACATTTTGAGTCTCTGTCATTAAGTTTTGAAGGTTGAATTTTTCATTTTGAGAGTCAATTACATGATTTAAAAAAAAAGTAGTTTTCAATGATTCATAAAATCATTTTATTTTATTTTTATTTATTTATTAATTTATAATAAATTTATAAATTTATTAAAATATCAAGACGGTACAACTGTAGTAATATAATGAAGAATAAATTATGCTTATAATAATAATAATAATAATAATAATGTAATATTTTTTAAGTTAATACATTTTTGTTTTGGTCCAATATAAACATTTGATATTTTTTTAAATTATGATTAAGAAGTAAGATTTTTTTTTTTTAAATATAATAAACTATTTTTAGAATCAATTTTCATTAGTTTCATCACTTGACACTTATAATTTATACTTATTTAATACATATTTTTAAATTAATTTAGTACATTCTCATTTGTCATTGACCCTTAAAGCATTGTCAGGGGTAACATCTCTCAATTTGTACAAAGTATTAATCTGAGAGTAACAAAAAATCTGAGCAAACTATATCACTGCCATGTGCACAAGTGCACTGTGTGACATTTCCCCCAATGGGCTACATGGATGTTTTATCCATGCTGTACAATTCACTTGAATTGCTCGCCTCCTCATAAAGCTCATAACTACATAAATGGGCTGTGTGAGGTTGAGGAAGGATTGCTGTGAAAGTTAATTCGGCATTCAGGTGCAAGGAACCTCAACGTTTCGAAAATAAACGCCTAAATAAAACAAATGCATTTAGCATCTCGCTCTGATCACTTGTACGCTGATCTATAGGAATGGTAAGATTAAAAGCACATTTCCACTTTCTTTGCCTAATCTATTCATTTCCAGCATAGCAATTGGCCCCAGATCCTGATCCCTTCGGTACATGTAACCCGAGCCCAGAGGCCCATGTGCGTCAAGATGTTTATTCGAAGGATGTTACCAAAAACAGAGAATGTTATCTAAAAGACATGAGAAAAGCCTAGAAGCAGGAGTGCTTATTTCTGCTAAATTACCATGCAGAATGAGCCAAACTGGGCTGCGGGCTGAGTCATACCAAAATGATATTAGCTTATTACGAAGATGCATCGAGTCTGACAGTCTAAATGTGGAGGAGAGTGGCTCAGATGTCTAGCAGTTCTGGGACAGGGGCTTTGCGTAGAGTTTAGAATCAGCGACTGCCAATCAGGGGTCATGGAGGTGCGGAGAGGTGTCAGGAATGAAGCTGCGGGCACATTAAGAGTGAGTAGTGAGTGAAGAGCTTCTTCCGAGTCAGGAAATCCATTTCGGCATAAGTGCTCTCTTGGGAAGATCTCCGAAAAATCAGCCCGTACCTGGAAATGTCACTGAAATTAAGTTAGCAGAAAGAGTTTGAGTTTGAGACTAAATCAGGTTTATTTATTTATTTAAAAAAGTCAATGATTGTCGGGTTCTATTAATTAATTAAAGAAGAATTTATTACAAAGAAGGAATTATGTTTCAAAATTGGCTTATTTCTAAAGCTGTTTTAACAGTTTTTAATAACAGCAATTGAAGTAATAGCAGCAGTAACATCGATAATAGTAATAATAGTTGTTCTTGTTTTTATTATTATAACAACAACACAAAACATCTCTATTAATATCATGTTGTTGTTGTTGCTGTTATTGCAATTTCTGTTATTAAAAACTGTTAAAGCAGTTTTTAAAATAAGATTTGCTGTGATTATTATTAATAATAATAATCTTATTATTAAGCTATTAAGTTTTATTATTATTTTTTATTATTGTTGTTGTACAATATTTATAAATTATTTGCTATTATAGAGATTAAAATTGTTATTTTTTTCTCAAATTGCTTCAATTAATAATAATAATAATAATAATAATGTTATTATTAAGCTTAAGTTATTATTATTATTATGTTAATAAACTATTGTTTTGGTCAACTATTAACATTTTGAAAAACTTTTATTTGTTTATTAAAATGTACCTACTATGTTAATAATTATTAAGATGTAGACACTCACAACTCAACAAGAAAGTGGTCGGGTTTGAAACTAAATCAAAAGTGGTACATTTTTAAGCAAACCTTCAGGAGAATCACTGAATTATTATGTATGTTTTATTGCCTTCATCTCTGGCCGTGCCCTCTGTATTTTTTGGTTCCGACTGAAGCCAGGCAGAGGATCACCTGTTCGCTGAAGTGAGATAAAGCCGCTACACCGGGATGAGGTCTGCCCCTTGTTCTAGAACAGCCGTCACAGCTCCCTCTGTGTGTGTGAACCAACACTTCTCCGCTCTGCAGTTGACCTTGTGGAAATTGGTGTCCGGGCCCTCTGGAGACCTCTTGACTTCGGTCACCCTCGCTGCATATCATCTCTCTCTGCTGATTCTGTCACTTGCTGCCTGTCCACCATGGGCAATTTTTGTACTCTGGGCCCCGTCTCATATGAATGAGCAGTCATCTTGTGTTGTCTCGCCTTAAACGTTGTGGCTTTCGACAGGAAAAACCTGTGACCTTCTGAAATGACACATTCAGCACTAGAAGTCTTTCTGTTGAGTATATATGCTGTTTGATATAAGATAAGAGGCAATAGCGTCATGTTTTGCCTATGTTGTCAGGACCAAATGTGCCCACAAGGATCGTAAAACCTGTTATCTGTTCTAAAACCTAGCGAGCTGCCTGCAGCTTTTAAAGCATCATAGGTGTCCTCCTGACACAAAGGATTTTCTAGACGGTGTGTAACTTAATTATTCTGTCTCCTCAGGTACTTTGTTTTTAGGCGAAAAGCAGACAAGGCAGCATCACACATACAGTTTGCAGTGAAGGCAAAGCTCATTACTGGTGAAAAAAATGAGCCTAAGCTTCTTTACTGGTCTACCAAACTGGTCAGACTGGTCTGTTTTAAAGGAATTTGGGGCACTTTTCAGCTGATCAGGCTGGTAAACCAACAAGATGCTCACCTAAACCAGCTAAACACCAGCTTGGCCCAGATACAGCATACACGTGTGTGTGTGTGTGTGTGTGTGTGTGTTTTCAGCAGTGATTTCCTGACAAGGCAAGAAAAATGTTGATTATAAACAAAGCTGTTTCATTCAGTACTGAAAAATAGAGATTAAAAGTTGTCTAATTTAATTAGAATAGATTATTTTAGATTATTATAGATAATTACAATACTAGTTTTGATGTCTTGATTCATAATTTTAGGATAGGTTAATTTAAATTTCAAACAAAACCATCTAGCTTTTATTTTGGTGGTTTGACAGCAAATAAATATATACGCTGCTGGATTCAGAGTGATGTGCGGCACGGTGTTTATTTACACACATGCATCTCATGATATGGTGTTTCAGATTCTCAGTGCGGCTTGATTTGCATATAGTGACATTGAATATATATATATATATTGTGCAGCCCTATTTGCTTTGTATTTTTATTGGAGTAATGCACCTGATAGTTTAGCAACATGCCAACATCCAGCTGTATTTACATCAATTGCAAATCAAGCCTCTTGTGCAGAGCGATTAGTTGTGCGTAGAGTTCAAAATCAGTCACATATGAGGTTCCTATATGTTTTCGCCTTAAGCCACCTTTCCACTGTTACAGACATTCGCATACAATTGATGCATTTTGCCTTCTAGTGGCCGTTTCACGGAACTTTGAAATTGATCGTGAAGCAACAGTTACCCTTCACTTATTCACCTTTATGAAATGAATGAATAATAAATGTATGAATATCCACACAAAAAATAGCCCTCAATAAATCTGAAAGAAAAACGTTTTCTAGGGCTAGTCAATGTAAATAATGATTTAATAATTAAAAATTAACAATTTCTGCCATAAGTATTCATAACTGCCATTTTATAGAAATGTTCCGGTCTAGCTGCAGAATTTAAAATATTTCAGTGCATCCAAAACTCAAATCGGATACAAACTTTCTGCATACCTCCATGCAGCTCTCGTTCTACTCTGCATTGGAAATGAATGACTTCCGGTCTGTCATTTTTTTCTGAGATACCTATGTGGGCAGCTCACTAGGTTTTGGAACGGAGCTCAAATATCAGCTGAATTGTGTGGTCTACCCAACAGTTTCCAGGAGAAGAATGGCTTAATTAACCTATCAACTAATGTCTAAATGCAAGTAGAAAAATGTTGAAAGGTTTCTGTCAGGGTTTTTTTAGGTTAGAAAATATCATAGTCTCTGATGGTGATATAAAAAAAGTATGTGTAGTACAAAAAGTCGTCCCATGTGTCGGGTGAGGAGATTAAGATCTTGTGTTTCACGAATTAGTGTGTCAGAAGTAAAGCTGAGAGCTGTGGGAATATGGCCATGTACACTGATTATCATACTGAAATATAAATGAAGAGACAATGGCTGTTTGTTTGCCTATTCACCTAGTGCAATTAGAACAGCACAGAATGAAGGACTTGAGAGATGAAGAAGCATTGCACTGCAATTCCTCAAGGGTTCTGTTCATTGTTCTTTGGTGTTGACTAATATGAGCCGCTGTAATGAAGGTATATGAGGCATTAACAAGCCGTAATTGGGGCAAACCATAAACATGCCATTTTAAATGGTTAGTTCAACTGAAGATCAAAATTCGGTCATGTACTCCCCCTCATGTCACTCCAAACTTGTATGGTTTTTATGTTTAACTGATTTTCCAGAGTTCTGACTGTGAATGTGGACAAATGCTGCAAGCTCCAAAAATGACACAAAACACCATAAAAGTAGTCTTATGAATGACATGAGTGTAAGCAAATGATGACAGAGTTTTTATTTTTGTGTCAAATATCCAAACAACAATGACAGAGTGTTCTGGCGAACATTCCGGCAAATGCTTTGGGCAATGGCATCTGAATCTAATCATCTTAAACTTGACATCTGTTTTGTTGTTCTTCCTCTCCTCCTTTCAAATGTTCATGCAAGCACATTTCTGTGGATTGATATTGATAGGTAAATCTTCAGCACAGATTTGACATGAAAGCTCGGCTGCATTCTGCCTCGACTGCACGCTGGGCTCAGATTATGTATAGAAACGTGGCACCGCAGGTAGGGAAAGCAATTTCAGAGCTCACAAAAGTAGATTGTTTGGCCCATTGTATGAAAGCCATCATGCTGACTAACAGTAACCACTGAAAAATACATCAAGACAGGGGTTTTCTTTAACTGGGTGAATAAGGCTCATTAGGAATTTTTTTAATACAATTATTATGCCATATCTTACGAATAGGATAGATAAACGGCATTCTTTAACAGTTATACCGTTGTTGTTAAACCGAAGATAACACACATGTTCTTTTCTAGTCTTGGTCTATGGTCAGGAGCAATAATTTCAGCTCAGCCTTGAGATGAGTAGTGATTCATAACATTCTTTAAATGTATTTCTTGTTTACCTGGTAAAATGATGATTTACTCTTACATGGAAATCCATGATTTTAATTTTTAATTTAAATTAACATTTAATCTAGCTCTGTGATGTCAGTGGTGATTTTACTGTTTTTAGTATTCTACATAAACCTTCACACATTACTATAAAAACCCTGAGTGCCAATATATGATTTCAAAGTAGAAAATACATGTTTAAAACAGTATGTTTCGAACTCAGTACACATTCTTAATCAGCAGTGTTTGTGGCTGAATGTTGTTTACCATATAAAATCATTTTGATTTGTCACTCAGTTGGGCATTATGCAACAAATTCTATTGATGAAAATGAACTTGAACCTGGAGCATTCATGTTTACAAAACTGCTTAAAAATCAGATAAACTATTTTATTGCACCTTTTAAACTGCTTTAGGCCCCAGTGTTGCTTTTTTGCTGACATGAAATGTTGTTGCTTGCTCAACATAAACATCATCATCTCTGTGCTCTCTACACTCAGTGCTGGGTAAAATAGGGTCAAAACAGCCCAATTGCTGGGTTTGTCCCTATTTAACCCAGCACTGGGTTGTATTTAACCCAGCATTTTTTAGAGTGTAGGGGTAAATTAGTAGGTCGAGCCGATTCTCTACCAACTGCCTCATGGGAAAAACAGTAACTAAGGCCCATGCTAAAAAAAATAAAAAAGGACAGCAGTATTGTTTATACATAGTGGGGTTAGTAAATAGTATAAAATACATTCCTTTGGTTTAGAAAAAAATTATATACATCTTTTTTTCCATTTGCCGTTATTACCGTTATTATTATTTTTTGTTTTGGTAATTGTTTTTTGATTTTTGTTTTGTGTTGTTTTTTGTGTGTTCTAAAATAATTAAGCAAATGAATTCAGCTTTTAAAAAGCCATGCAAAATGTTGCAATTCTTTTAGTTGTGCAAACACATATCTTTACAGTGTGTCAGTGATCATTTTTCATACCTCTTAGCAGCATGACAGGAAAGTAAAGAATTGAGAAAAGTGGGTTATAACCCAAGCATGTCAGAGCATGTGCTCTACCCACCAAGCCATGTCTGTGCTGACTTTTGCCATTTAAAAAATAAATAAATAAAAGATGTTAGATAAGTGACAAAAAATTTTGAGTCTCAAAGATTGATGTAGAATAAAATGGGACACAATGGAAGCTATAACTGTACTTGTGATGCTTTCACATATTCAGATCTCACGTGCTAACCGCGACTCCAAATGGTGAGACTATTGTATCTTAACCAGGTGCTGAGACACAAGGGAACAAAAGAAACAAGTAGGCTATAAGTGCATTGTCTAATGCCTCTGATACACAAAATAATTTCAGTTATTGTCTGAAATCACTGGCTATCTTTTGAGACATAAAATCGCAAGTCTGCAGAAAAATTGCAAAGCATGGAACAACTAGAAAAGTGTGTCGTGTGATTGACCTTGCAAAATAGTGTTTCAGACTGAAATGCAGACAAGACAAATGAATGCTTTTACCTAACCCATGACTCCCTTACATTCTCCTTATCTGTTCTCCTGAAAATAAAGTGATACATCAGTTTCCTCCATGAAGTGCAATTATATCTGTGGGTAGAGAAACTTGGTGATAAACAGTCTCATTCCATATCGCATGGGCAGGTTGTACTATATTTCAGCCCAGAGTTTTGACCTGAGTGTAATGCCATATGGAACAATGGCATCATTGTGTTCGGCTTTGAACATGCTGTTCTCAACAAGACGCCTTGTGATGCGCTTTGATGGATTCTGTCTGTAATGATCTTGCATGGTGCCATTCGTCGCATCTGACAAAATGAAGCTGTGGTGTCACTGGTGTTGTGTACTTATGTGGCTCTTGCAAAATATATTATATATATATATATAAAAGTACAGATCATTTGATTATGGCCCTTAAATGCTACAAATATTTTAGAAGAATCTGTCTAGAATTGCCCTGTCACAGACAGTATAATCTTTTTTTTTTTTTTTAGTCCAGAAGGATTTCTGATGACTCTTTTCTGCTCTTGACAGCACATCCCCATGAAGTGAAATTATGTTTGATGTGCCTTAAAAAAGGAGTCTGCATTTGGTATCGACTGTGAAAAGAGGAATTCATGGAAAGAAGCACTCAGAGGCGTCACTGCACCATGGGACACAACATGTGTCGTGCAATAAATCTTCTTGAATCTTGAATTATCAGTTGTTATGTCCAGCAGGTTCTGTGTTAGTCGGGGGTTTGGGGATGATTTTTCCCAGTTAAATGCGCATTGTCAATGTGGATTGCTAAACTGTGCTGATGTTATTATGCTGAGGCGTATTAACCAGCGGCCTCTGGCAAATCATTTGATTGGCTATGAATCAGACATTCGGTCCAGGTTCATTTTCAATAAATTCATATTTCAGTCCAGTTGTATTGCAGGTTCTCCAGAATGAGAACTGCAGATGAATCACCTGTGAAAGTTCAGATAGCGACCCATTACAAATCAGTGCTAAAGTTCAGCCATTCCCTACTGGGCCAGGCCCAGTAATGTAATGTAATTCCTGCTGCAAGGCAGAGACATGAAACTGAATTAGTAATTGTTAAATATCCAGATCAAGTATAGTCACTTCATATGTTCATCTTCACAACACGAGTGTTAAATCATTTGAGTAGAGCATATTTATCATGTTGATTGAATGTTTATACATTCCTCTCACTTTTAATAAAAAGCAACATTCCGAAGATGTTGTACTTTATTGAGCCAGATAAAGTGTTCTTAGCAGGTGGCAGCATAATAAAGTTGAAAAATGGTTGCGGAGGATAGGAATATGATTTAGCCAGAATACAATTTTCAAATGGCCATCAATGGAGAATAATTTAGTCTCCTAGTAATGGTGTAGTTTTAGCTATCTAACCAGTTAATTTGTTATTATATATATATATATATATATATATATATATATATATATATATACATATATTAAACAATCTATAATAATAATAATAATA
>NW_015505211.1:1918737-1919483 GCF_001515645.1 Sinocyclocheilus grahami
TATATATTTTGTTTTTTTATATATATATATATATATATATATATATATATATATATATATATATATATATATGTGTGTTTAAAGTATATTAAAATATAAAACAGTTCTTTTAAATTATAATAATATTTCACAATATGCCAGTCCCCCTCCCTCGAATTAATGTACTGTCCTGGCTTGGTTGATCTTTCTTTCAAAGTGCAATTTGCATTCAACAAGGGTTTGCAAGATGAAGAACAATGCTTTGTAGAATGTATCATAATAACACATCGCCTTTTCCTTTCTTTCAGTCCCAGTGGCTTTAGAAACATGTGGTGGTGTATTAAATTCATGAATCATCATTACAAGCTTGAGGGTTCTAAGCATCATTAATATTCGGTTCGTGAAGATGTATAGTCCATGATTCGCTCTGTCTTTCCTTTCCATCCTCCAAATGTGCTGTAAGGATCCCGTCTCTACTAGTGTAACGAATCAGCTCATGGGAAATATGAATAATTAATCATAACTAGTTATAATTAATTATGAATATTTTAGATCTGCTGTAGATATTTAGCTGACCTCTCAGGGTCAACTGTCTTGTCAATTCTAAGAACGTTAATTTCCTGGTTAAGGGATATAACTTCCTTACTGTACAATTCTACAAAAGCTTGTAGCATAAATCTGCATGATTAAGTGACTCAGTTATGAGCAAACAATGAATCAATTTCAAGTGTGATACAAGTAAGGTTTTATTAACCACATAAACACTT
>NW_015505211.1:1920507-1953858 GCF_001515645.1 Sinocyclocheilus grahami
AAAGTCTGTCATTTGCTCACCCTCATGTTATTCTAAACCTGTTTGAGTTGAATCGCAAAAATAGGATGTGAGACGGAATGAATGGGAACTGACAATTTCAAGCTTTAAAAAGGACAAAAAGTGGTTCATATGACTTATGCAGTTTTACGTCTTCTGAAGCTTTGTGTGAGGAACAGACTAAAATATAAATTGTTCACTAATAATCATCCACTTCAGTGAGATGTTAACCTTCTGTGTCATTTTAGAAGCTTGACAGCCTCATTCACTTTCAGTATAATGAAAAAAAAGGCAGACATATAAGTACATAAACCCATTGCATTCCACAGACAAAAGAAATGCATACAAGTTTGGAAGAAAGTGAGTGTTAGTAACTCTTGTTATCTGCTCAAGCTCTCCCAGCTTAGGAATCACTGGTCTAGAATATAAATAGGGCTGCACGATAAATTGCATGCGATATTTAATGCGCATCTTGTCAGAAAGCCGGTTCTGTAATCAGTGGTAAATCTCCATCACCTGCATGCGTTCACATTTCACATTGATGTTAAATATCGCATGCGATTTATCGTGCAGCCATAAATATGAACAAAAGAAAGTATTTGAACAGCATTTTGAAAAATATTCATTCTACTGCATATTTTCTTGCTCAGCTACAGTTGACCTCATTTTCCAGGTAGATGTGTTTGTCTTTGAGCATGTCAGTCATGTTTTTTTTATGTATTAAGCTCGACTCGAGAATCTGGAAAAGGTCAACACTGATAGAGAGAGCGGTTCAGCTGGAATATGATGGCACTGACCTCAATCCTTCAGCCGGACCATAGTGCGATTGGAGGATAGAAAAGGCTAAAGAATTGATTAATTTGACATAAATTGATGTAATCTTGGCTCTTTTTTCAGTTCATAATACATTCCTTTTTCTAATATTGAAGAAAAAAAAGCATAAGTCTTTTTAAAAAGTTTTTGTCATAGTGTCATAATTACAATTCAGTGTGTTTTAATGCAAAGACGTGTTATGAGCTCAATTCAGTGTGCAAAGACGTGTTATGAGCTGTAATTGTAGTTAAAGTCACCTGTGGAATCTGGTTTTATAGATTATTTGATTATTTGGATGTGATATTGTGAAGCAAGTATCATGCCTGTCAGTTCTTTCAGTTTCATGTCCTTCCCTCCATTCATTATTTATAATGTACATTTTCTGTACTGTTTGTGAAGCTAATATTATGCTTGTCAATTTTTTTTGGCATGCTTGTCAAGCCACAGTGGAACACACTGTATGCTTTTTGATTTTCTATTTCAAAAGGCATGGAAATAAACCTGGTGACTATGAAATAAAGGAGAACTGGTCTCATTGTTCAGCACTTTCACGCTTTGCTAGTTTCTAATAATCCATTGGGGGAGAGCATACGTATCACCAAAGCACTGAAGCAGGGACTGATTCCTTTACAAAAAATAAAAATGCAAAAATCAGATCTGTAGATAGTTCTGGTTGTCTAAGATATCGGATCAGGCAAGAATATTTCACTTTTTGGGGAGACTTTCTAAGAAATAACACTTCACTTTAAAGATTAAAGGAAACGTTGCCTTGGCAAATGTCAAGAACCGCTCTCCCCACAACCGTAAAGGCATGTTGGCCAATCACAAGCCTGAAAAAGTTTCCAGTAGGTAGAGATAACAGCGCATGGTCCGACGTCACAAGCCAAAATCTCCGGTTTCGCTGTCTACACGATTACACTGTAACCGTTTTTGACGAGTTTTTGAAAATCTTCACCCTGGCAGGAGTTTTCAAAAATGTTTGATTTCAGTGACCTGGTGCTGTGTTTGTGTGTGGACGAATGTCCAAACCGCATAAAAAAAGTGGTGGTTTTGAAAATACGTTTGTGTGGATAGGGCCTTAAATCAAACTCACCTACCTGTGATTTTCTAATGATCCTGAAGACATTGATTAGCATGCTCAGGTGTGTTTATTGGGGTTAGAGCTAATCTCTGCAGGAAAGTGGATCTCATGGGCCAGATTTGAGGATCCCTGCCTGAGAGTCTAGTTAATCAGGGTGTCATCGGTCTAAAAAAGCTGGTTGGAATTGGTTTGGTGACTTTCTTTTGAGTTGATTTGCCTATTAGGATGCTGAAGTTATTCAAATGATATTTGCCATGGCAAATCTTAAGAACCACTTTGCCCATAATGTATGTTTGGAAGAGTCTAGTTAATCAGGGTGTCATCGGTCTAAAAAAGCTGGTTGGAATTGGTTTGGTGACTTTCTTTTGAGTTGATTTGCCTATTAGGATGCTGAAGTTATTCAAATGATATTTGCCATGGCAAATCTTAAGAACCACTTTGCCCATAATGTATGTTTGGAAACCAGCCCTTATAGCAGGGATCTCCAACCCTGTTCCTGGAGAGCTACCATCCAGCAGACTTTGATTCAAACCCTGTTCCATCACACCTGGCTGTAATTATGAAGTTACCCTCTTACCCAGGATTGTTTGATTGGGGTTGGAGCTGAAATCTGCTGGATGATAGCTCTCCAAGAGCAGGGTTGGAGACTCGTTACAGAGTCTAGTTCATCAAGGTGTCATTGGTCTACAAAGGCTGCTCGGAATTGGTTTGGCGACTTTCTTTTGACTCGGTTTTTGCCTTTAGGATGCTGAAGTTTTAGATCTTTCTAAGCAAAGTCAAGCTTTCCAAATGGCATTTGCCATGGCAAATCTCTGCCCATAATGTATTTTTGGAAACCAACCCTGCTCCTGGAGAGCTACCATCCAGCTGACTTCAAACCCTGCTCCAACACACCTGCCTGTAATTATGAAGTTACCCTCTTACCCAGGATTGTTTGATTGGGGTTGGAGCTGAAATCTGCTGGATGGTAGCTCTCCAGGAGCAGGGTTGGAGACCCCTGCCTTACAGAGTCATCTACTTTCATCATGGTGTCATCGGCTGGTCAGAATTACTTAATAGGATGCTAAAGTTCAAGATCTTCCTAAGCAAAGTCAAGCTATCCAAATGACATGTTTACGTGTGGTTTAGTCAGAGGCTCTTAGGAAATTAATTTCAAGTTTATTCCAGCAATTCTAGCTCACTCTTCCCACTCAGACCCAATCGTTCATTAGAGTGGAGCAGGGATTTCATAGCAAGCCCCACTAATGGCCCAGAAAGCAGCAGCCTGCTTGATTACCATTGATTCCCTGGCAAATTCGCTCACTTTGTTTGCTTTCATAGTTGCAGCGCCAGAAAATGCCTTGGAGATTGAAATTACATGTCCTATTGTGGGTGGCTTTGTTGGTGAGTACCGACAAGCTGATAATAAAGGGACTGTCCTAGTCCTCACACACAGTTACCTGTGACTGTCCACATTGAGTGGAAAAGTACATTATTATATTCAACACTTAAAAACAAGTTAGAAGAAGCCAGGACGTTTTTCTCATTCAGAGAGAAATGTCACTCAGGAGCTATTTTCCTCTATTGGATAATAGCTTTGCCTTAGAGGGGATTTGAGAGCTGTGCTGACATTTTGTGCCCTTTCATAAGAGGATGTCGGGTTTGTATCACTAGACGGAATACCAAATTATAATGTAATGAATCAAAGTTGTGTTATGGCATATAACTTTGTGTACAATAACACAGTACTGTATGATTATTGTTCTGGGCATTTTATGGATTTGTTATATTACCAACACATATTTCTGTAGAATACTCCTGTGTATATATATATATATATATATATATATATATATTAAAGGGGTCATATGATGTTGCTAAAAATAACATTATTTTGTGTATTTGGTGTAATGAAATGTGTTTATGCGGTTTAAGGTTCAAAAAACTTTATTTTCCACATACTGAAAAATAATGGGGACGTGAGAGCATTCGAGGAGTGCCTGAATGCAGTAATTACACTTGCTCTGATGGCCGCAGGTAGGCTTCCGTTAACTAAGCTAAACATGCTTAAATTAAAATGCCTAAAGCTAAACTTCCCTTGTATTCACATTTCTAAACTTGTTGTCCAACAAAAGAGAACATTATAACCTTTTTACACCACAACACCAGTCAAATGCTTTCTTTTGTGATCTGATGTGGCTTCTTGTCACAGAATGAGGCAGAACATATGTTCCATAGGCTACTTTAAAAAGAATACATCGATTAGCATTGGATCATAAATATACTTAATTATTATGAAAATACCAGAGATGGCTTGAATAACAAAGATAAACTATATTGTCGCAGTCGAGTGTTTATTGTCTTTTATCATTCAAAATGTTTATATGTTCTGTTTACTCAGTTAGAGCTATAATAGCGATGTCTTTGTCCATATTAGGGATTTCCTGGAGGGTCATGAGTTCCGCTACTTCTGTGACTGGATATGTGGATTTTCTGTGCGAGGGCGCTTTCTGGCGTCCAGCATGAATGAAACGGACATCATGTGTTTATAGTGCTAATGGCCAATCCATCATTTTTTGGGGAATTTTGTTTTATTTTATTTTTTATAAGTATCGGTTCAGGCACCATTTAGGCACCAAAACTGTTTTAAAAGTATCGATTTGGCACCGGTATCGAAAAAAAAAAAAACGATACCCAACCCTAAGTGTACCTCTGGTTACTGGAGAATTAGTAGGTGTTTACTAGGGTGTTTGTTGTGGTTGCAACGGAATTGTTTGGTGGTTGCTAGGATGTTTTGGGTAGTTATGATAGCACTGCTTGGTGGTTGATGGGGTGTTGTACTTGACATTGTTCAGGGTTTTGTAGCTAGATACGTTTTATCACTAACACATTTCTCAAGCTTGTAGCATACTCAGGGTTGCATCCTGGAGTGCTAGTATTTAAAAGCTGGGATGGAGGTTGGCACTTTGTCGGTGTGTGAAGTCTTCGACTTACAAAGCATACTGAAATTACTTAAAGTTGTAAATAATTAATAAGATGGCTCTGCCAAATCACTTCAAAGTACTGTATTTTGCTTTTTAACTTGAAGTCAATTATACATTTTAAAATCCCCTGGAACAAACTCTGTGACTCGGTCCTTGATAGGGCTGTGCGATTAATCGAAATCGAATCGAAATCGCGATTTGAGATGTTGCGATTTCCTAATCGCAACTGCGTCACAGCGCATATCAAAAGCTCCCGTATTGGTTCCGTTTTCAGTATTGGAGAATAAAAGATACATTCTTAGATGTTTTTGTTAGTACGTGAACGTTATCTTTTACATTTTATCCCCCCAACAGATTAATTTGAAATAAGTTTATGATGCATGTTCGCTATTCCCAATTCAGAAGAGCGCACACACAGCCTGTGTCTGTGAATGCTTCTCATACTCGCTCCTCTCTGCCCCACGCGGGTGATGGATTCTATTGGTGGGATGTAATCTGGCAGATGGCAACCAATAGAGCAACAGTAATTCCTATTGGAATAATGCCCAAAACAAAAAGGAATTTTGTAATGGTTTAATGGAAACTAAGAATTTCTGTGATGGTTTCTATTGTTTTTGTCAGCAGGGTAATGATACCCATACTGTGCTGCACATTATTGACAATATTGAGCTGAAGCTTGACTTTGCAAATTTAAAATCGCAAATCAAATCGCAATCGCAATATCTGTCAAAAAAAAATCGCAATTTGATATTTTCCCCCAAATCGCACAGCCCTAGTCCTTGATATTCTGGGAATTTGGGAGTATCAAAAATGTTCAAAGTTGTCTTTTAAGTACAGCATGCAAGCCTCATTTTGAGGCTTTCCGATTGGAAAGCGAGTAGCAGGATACTCATAGTTAATTGTATAATTTTCAGGAGCAACACTATAATTAGCATTATTAGAGCTTAATTAGGCCACTCAACAGACATGCAATGGCAAAACGGCAATGAGACTAAACAGAGAATTGCTTTTCAACTTGATTATGAAACATCAAAAGGGCCTTTGAAACGTGCTGTCAGACTGTCAGAGATGGACAGGACTTTGTATTCCTTAAGGTTCATCTTATTTTTCTTCGCCACATACTAGTCTTATCTGTCTAACCTCATTTTCACAAATCACTAGACTTTGTTGGATAAATGCAATGTGTCATGATCAGCCGAATAATTTGCAGACCTCATTAGCATCCTCTCAGAGATAACAGCCGGTTATAACAAGCTCCATCACAGGAATGATTAAATGTGTTTGCAAATATTTCCACCTCTGAGCAGTCACAACAGTGTGTTAGTCATGGGATTTATCCAATCACAGACCTCATGTAAATTCAAGGATTTGGTTATTCACATGGATGGGAACAACAGCTTTTCTCATGTCATATTTGAAGCAAGATAATTGCTGAGTTGCATTTGTGAATTCTATGCAAATAGAGATTTGCAGTTTTAGAAATACCAGCCAGTTGCAGTCTCTAAAATATAATTCTCTGTGACCGTTTAATTAAAAATTCCTCTTCTCCAGCCAAGTTTAGATGAGTCAACAACTCTTAAAACAACACTCATTTAACTGTTAAAATGAGAAATTAAAATAAAGTAAGGCAATGTTAACTGGTGCTTGGTTGCTAGTGTGTTGCTAGGGTGTTCTGACTTGCTATTTTGAATATGGTGCTAAACGTGGTCACCAGGCTTCTGTTAGGCAGTTGCTAGAGCATTGTTATTGCTGTCTTTGTTGTTGCTAGGGCATTGTTAAGTGGTTGCTTGGGGAAATGTGGTTGCAAGAGCTTCACTTGGTGGTTGCTTGGGTGTTTTTGTTGCTCTCTAGGGAAGTGGTATGGTGTGTTACCATGTTTTTTCATGTTTGCTAGGGCATTGTTCTGCAGTTGCTATGTTGTACTTTGTGATTAGAAGTGTACCATTTGGTGGTTGCTAGAGTGTTAAAGGGTGGTCACTAGAGTGACTTCTGGTTTCACGATGTAGTGAGAGGTCGCACGGTTTCTGTGCTCCGAAGTTTTGCTTAGTTTGTGTTACAGTAATTGCAGCAGTCATTTTTTATATTCAGCACGTGATAAAGTGTCTTTAGTAATCAGGGAGCGGAGCGAATGCAGATATGGGCAAAAATCCTAAACCTGGCAGTGCTAAAAACCAAGAAACCTCAGGTAAAGACATTGAGGCATCCGACATGGCAGCGTACTAGATTTTCCTTTAACAGCAGAGGTGCTCAAGTCAGAACTTTAGTAGTCGAGGTGAGGTTTGACAGAGAAATATACTGCTTTGTTGAACTCTCCCTTGTCCCCTTTACAAACATCCATGGATAGTATTCACAGCATATAGTATTCACTGTGCTCTCATACGGCCACTATTTTAGAGATGGAAACAGCCCTCACTGACCACAGCGGCAGGAGTAGGAGAAAGAAGTCACTTCGTTAAAGGCCAAATTAACAGTGGCGTTGGATTTATACGCATCACTTGGTTCTGCTGTGGGTGATTTGGTGTCCCGAGTGAAGCGACAGAATCTACGGGTAGTAGGCTTTCCAGAGGGAATTGAGGACAGAAATCCAAGAGAATTCATGATTGACTTTTTCTTTAAAACCATGAAAGATGTCCTGTCAACCCCTCCTGAAATTGACCGTGCTCATCGGAGTTTGCGCCCAAAGTAGACCGTGGCCATTCATCGTCCGATTTCACAGGTTTCTGGACAAAGATACTGTACTGCTCTGGGCCAAAGAACACAAAGAGATCTCCTATCAAGGTCACTCCATAAAGATCTACGAGGACTTCAGTGTGGGAATCGCCAGGAAGCACGCCGCCTTCAACTAAGTCAAATCTGTACAAGAGGGGACTACGCTGATCTACCAGCTCGCCTGTGCATCACCCATAATGATGAAATTTTTTGTGCAGACCCATGGCTCGATCGGTCAAATCCTAGAACTTTAGATCAAACTATGGCTAAGGTTGTGTCTACATTAGTGGATCTTTTTTTTTTTCCAGTGTTCATCAGTCTCACTCATGTATTGATTTTTTCTTAGATAAAGCTCTCTTGCCATTAGCTAGTTCTTCCGAATATTCAGCTATAGTCATCTCTGATCATGCTCCACACTCTCTCAACATATTTTACTTATATTAAAGGTCGGGCAAACCAGTGGAGGTTTGATTCAGGATTATTATCAGAAAAACAATTCTTTGAGTAATATTGATGTGTTTATTAAGACAAATATGTCAGAAGCAGTTTCTTCTCCTTTATTATGGGAAAAGTTGAAAGTGGTAATCCTAGGTCACATTATTTCACACTGGTTAAGTACAAGCAAAGAAAACAAAAGTTACAAGATTGATAGGCAGCTTCTTAATAATCCTACCCCTGTGTTACCTGCTAAGAAGTTGGAGTTGAAATCAGAATTTGACTTGCTTAGCACAAAGAATGCTGAAATATTTGCTAGGAAGAACTAAAGCTACTTATTATTATGAGTATGGAGACAAAGCTGGTCCCTTAGCATTCCATTTTAAGAGACTAGATGCCTCTCGTCTAATTACTCTGGAGGATGATTCGTCTTGTTCATTAACTAAGAATCCATCTGACATCAGTGATGTTCTTTTTCTCTTACTATTCCAATCTCTGTAAATCAGAACCTCCTGAAGATTATTCCAGCATGTATTGTTTCTTAGACAGTCTAGATATTCCTCACGTTGATGCAGCTGTAGCAGAGGATCTTAATAAGCCTCTAGAGTTAGATTAGATTTTGAAAGGTCTTCAGCTTATGGTATGGTAAGGCAGCAGGTCCAGACGGCTTTCTGATTGATTTCTACAAAAGGTTTGTCAAACATCTGGCACCTCTATTGTTAGATATGTATAATGATTTTTTAGTAAATGGTTCTCTTCTCTTAACTCCGACTCAGGCCACTATTTGCAAACCAGTGGAGGTTTGATTCAGGATTATTATCAGAAAAACAATTCTGTGAGTAATATTGATGTGTTTATTAAGACAAATACGTCAGAAGCAGTTTCTTCTCCTTTATTATGGGAAAAGTTGAAAGTGGTATTCCTAGGTCACATTATTTCACACTGGTTATAAGTACAAGCAAAGAAAACAAAAGTTACAAGATTGATAGGCAGCTTCTTAATAATCCTACCCCTGTGTTACCTGCTAAGAAGTTGGAGTTGAAATCAGAATTTGACTTGCTTAGCACAAAGAATGCTGAAATATTTGCTAGGAAGAACTAAAGCTACTTATTATTATGAGTATGGAGACAAAGCTGGTCCCTTAGCATTCCATTTTAAGAGACTAGATGCCTCTCGTCTAATTACTCTGGAGGATGATTCGTCTTGTTCATTAACTAAGAATCCATCTGACATCAGTGATGTTCTTTTTCTCTTACTATTCCAATCTCTGTTAATCAGAACCTCCTGAAGATTATTCCAGCATGTATTGTTTCTTAGACAGTCTAGATATTCCTCACGTTGATGCAGCTGTAGCAGAGGATCTTAATAAGCCTCTAGAGTTAGATTAGATTTTGAAAGGTCTTCAGCTTATGGTATGGTAAGGCAGCAGGTCCAGACGGCTTTCTGATTGATTTCTACAAAAGGTTTGTCAAACATCTGGCACCTCTATTGTTAGATATGTATAATGATTTTTTAGTAAATGGTTCTCTTCTCTTAACTCCGACTCAGGCCACTATTTCACTCATACTCAAGCGTGACAAGAACCCAGATGAATGTGACAGTTAGAGCCCCATAAGTCTGTTAAATTCGGATGTAAAATTATTAGCTAAGGTAAGGTGCTGGCTTGCCATCTGGATCCCTGTCTTTCTAAAATAATCTCTGTAGATCAGGCCATTTTCATTAGAGGGCGACAGTTATCATCAAATATTTGACGACTTTTAAATATTATTTTTTCCCCCCATCCACCTCTTCAACCAGTCATCTAATTACACTCTAAAAAATGCTGGGTTAAATACAACCCAGTGCTGGGTAAAATAGGGACAAACCCAGCAATTGGGTTGTTTTGACCCAGCGGTTGGGTTAAATGTTTAACCCAACCTTCTGGGTAGTAACCCAACCGCTGGGTCAAAACAACCCAATTGTATTAAAATAACTCAAATTAAATAAAACCAAAACTTAATAAAATACCTATATAGACATAATAAATTCAGACATAATTTAACTAAAATTAAAATAAATAACAAATACAAATAATGCAAGTCAAACAACAGTAGTTTATCAGTAATCCTAAAAAATAACACTGCCAAACTTACATGCTAAAAAACAACAACTTACACATAGTAAGAAATGGTTATAAAAACTAAAATAGAAGTGAAACAATTAGTAGGAAAGAGGAGAAATAAAAAGCGATACTTATCCTTTGCTCCCTGCCCGGTGGAGTCGCACGGTAGAGTCAATGGTCTTTACACTCTTCGTCTTCACATGAGGAGGCCGTCACGCGATGGCTGCCATGGTAAACTAAGCTTTTTTATACCCGTCTAACAAAATACTAAATTAATTCAGCTGGACACACTTTCCTTATTTTTTTTTCACAACAAATGGCCAAGCAAGCGCAGGCACTGACAAGATACGCGATACAGAACGAGACAAAACGCGATATCAGCACGTCTCCACACAGTAAACAAAACAAGCGTTTTTAAAATTTATTTATTTATTCACTATATTAGTTTTGGTTTTGGCCCCCTTTTTACGTCATGGATATGCCTTCTGTACACTGCTCCAGTTGCCAGTGTGAAATTTTTGTATTAATTTTTTTTGCGTTCTCAATGTTTCCCCCTTACAAGAGGCACTCGTCAATGTTGTCCTCTTTCTCCACGCTTGTTTGCTTTGGCAATAGAACCTCTTTCCATAACTATGAAAAATTGTTTATTTTTTTAGAATTTGTTAGAGGAGGGATAGAACATTGTGTCTCTCTATATGCCGATGACCTTTTGCTCTATGTTTCGAACCCTGCTGGCTCGGTCTCAGATCTTTTGCATGTGCTTAACACCTTTGGATCCTTTTCTGTATATAAGCTTAATATAAATAAAAGTGCATGCTTCCCAGTAAATAACTTAGCTTAACAAATCCCTGCTGAGATGCTGCCATTTCATTTGGTATTCCTTTTTTGATACTTTTTCTAACATTCTTAATATTTCCCTTGAACCGTGCCCTTTGATTGCTATTTTTGGTGTACCAGCAGTTTTGGATGAACTTTCAAAAAAGTATGCTAATGTTCTAGCCTTTGCTACACTGATAGCTCGCAGATGGATTTTATTGCACTGGAAATCTTCTAAATCTTCTCCCAGTTTCTTGTGGTTAAAATAAAATAAATAAATTATGTTTGCATTAAGAGGGTAGTAACCCAACCGCTGGGTCAAAACAACCCAATTTTACCCAGCACTGTGTTGTATTTAACCCAGCATTTTTTAGAGTGTAGATTCAGAAAAGGCCTTTGATCGGGTCGAGTGGAATTAATTAATTAATTAATTAATTAAATTATTTACTTACTTACTTTACTTACTTAGTCATTTAGCAGACACTTTTATCCAAAGCAACTTACAAATGAGGACAACAGAAGCAATCAATTGTAGTATTAAAACAACTAAAAACAGATCCAAAACTAAAAGCTAAAACTTTATAAATACTACTTATACACATTTTAAAAATAAAGAAATTAAATAAAAATGACAAATGCATACAACAAAATTTCAAAACTTAACATTTAAATGAAAAACAAAAAATAAAGCTAAAAACAATTCAAAATATTAAAGAACAAAAGGTATAAGAGTATAATAATGATTGTAACAACACTAAGCCAAATATATATATATACACATTTATAAATTCAATATATATATTATTTCATTTCCATTTAGTTTGTTGAAGTATTAAAATAACTCAAATTAAATAAAACCAAAACTTAATAAAATACCTATATAGACATAATAAATTCAGACATAATTTAACTAAAATTAAAATAAATAACAAATACAAATAATGCAAGTCAAACAACAGTAGTTTATCAGTAATCCTAAAAAATAACACTGCCAAACTTACATGCTAAAAAACAACAACTTACACATAGTAAGAAATGGTTATAAAAACTAAAACAGAAGTGAAACAAGTAGTAGGAAAGAGGAGAAATAAAAAGCGATACTTATCCTTTGCTCCCTGCCCGGTGGAGTCGCACGGTAGAGTCAATGGTCTTTACACTCTTCGTCTTCACATGAGGAGGCCGTCACGCGATGGCTGCCACGTTAAACTAAGCTTTTTTATACCCGTCTAACAAAATACTAAATTAATTCAGCTGGACACACTTTCCTTATTTTTTTTTCACAACAAATGGCCAAGCAAGCGCAGGCACTGACAAGATACGCGATACAGAACGAGACAAAACGCGATATCAGCACGTCTCCACACAGTAAACAAAACAAGCGTTTTTAAAATTTATTTATTTATTCACTATATTAGTTTTGGTTTTGGCCCCCTTTTTACGTCATGGATATGCCTTCTGTACACTGCTCCAGTTGCCAGTGTGAAATTTTTGTATTAATTTTTTTTGCGTTCTCAATGTTTCCCCCTTACAAGAGGCACTCGTCAATGTTGTCCTCTTTCTCCACGCTTGTTTGCTTTGGCAATAGAACCTCTTTCCATAACTATGAAAAATTGTTTATTTTTTTAGAATTTGTTAGAGGAGGGATAGAACATTGTGTCTCTCTATATGCCGATGACCTTTTGCTCTATGTTTCGAACCCTGCTGGCTCGGTCTCAGATCTTTTGCATGTGCTTAACACCTTTGGATCCTTTTCTGTATATAAGCTTAATATAAATAAAAGTGCATGCTTCCCAGTAAATAACTTAGCTTAACAAATCCCTGCTGAGATGCTGCCATTTCATTTGGTATTCCTTTTTTGATACTTTTTCTAACATTCTTAATATTTCCCTTGAACCGTGCCCTTTGATTGCTATTTTTGGTGTACCAGCAGTTTTGGATGAACTTTCAAAAAAGTATGCTAATGTTCTAGCCTTTGCTACACTGATAGCTCGCAGATGGATTTTATTGCACTGGAAATCTTCTAAATCTTCTCCCAGTTTCTTGTGGTTAAAATAAAATAAATAAATTATGTTTGCATTAAGAGGTTCCAATGACAAATTTGATAAAAACTGGTATCCTCTACTTAATTTTGTAAAGAATACTCCACATATCTTTGCTGATTTATAATGTTTTTAAAAAAAAAATTCTTTAACCTATGGATGTCTTCTTTCTTTTGTTTCATTATATTTTATGTATAATTATTTAGTTGCATTGACAATTCCTGACAAATTTGATAAAAACTGGTATCCTCTACTTAATTTTGTAAAGAATACTCCACATATCTTTGCTGATTTATAATGTTTTAAAAAAAAATTCTTTAACCTATGGATGTCTTCTTTCTTTTGTTTCATTATATTTTATGTATAATTATTTAGTTGCATTGACAATTCATGTGGGTGCTAATGTTTTTAGCCTTTAATATTGTTAGGTGGTTGCTACTCTATGGTGTTCTTTGTGGTTGCATGAGCATCCCTTGGTTGCTAGAGTGTTTTAGGTGGTCACTAAGGAATTGCTAGGTGCTTATTAAGGTTTTTACAATATTCTTTATGGTTGCAAGTATGCTGCTTGATGGTTGCTAGGGTGTTTTTTGCTATGGCGTTGCTAAATAGATGCTTATTGAATGTCTTCCTTTCCACCAATGGTTTCATGGTTGAGTTCTTCCTCAGTCAATAAGTAAAGTAACCCTAAACAAAGCCCTGGTTTCTTTCTCTAATCCAGTTTAGTGTGCACAGTGTGGAACTTTTGAGCTTCTGACACTTGGCATGAGAATCATAGATCCTGTCAGTGTCCACCCAGAGACGCACTTAAAGTTGTGCTTTCTCCACAGAGTGATGCTGAAGCAATTTCCTCTACCCTGCAGGAGAAGCTGGGGACTGTGATTGATGTTGTTCTTCAGGATGGCACATTTTGATGAGTTCCACAAGCTTAGATGAAAAGTTTGGGGTGCAAAAAATATAAAAGGAGAGAAAACGAGTACTAAATTAAACTAAACCAAAAAATGTCGAACTGTAGAAGCGCTTCGGGTCTCTTAGGGATTGAATTCAGTTCTTGGACTACACTGGAGCTACATTTGTTATGGTGGAATTGGCCTGCTACCTAAATGCCATTTTGCACAGGGCATAAAGAGCTTTCTTTTATATGCAAAAGAGTATGTAAATGACCGCATAGGCCTACATAATATTACAGTCGTAGGTCAAGTGTTTGAAAGGTTTTTACCCCATATTTTACCCCAAGTATAAACTTTTAGGACATTTATGCTTTATATTTAGTTTAATATGCCTACTTTAATGCATACTCAATAGCTACTCAAATCTGAAACGCTGAAAGCACGTTGTACAAAACTAGCCTTTTACATCTGCATATATTGCAGTTCTCATAATTTAATGCATATCACCCAATGGCACTAAAACAACTTTCTCAGAGATACTTGCATCCCATCTAAAAAAAGTAATGTTCTTATACAGCGGTTGATTAATATTCCTGTCAGATTCATGCAGAGCATTGTGAAAGACTGTGAATATGCCTAGTTTAATCACCATGTGAAATTTCATTTAAGCATGCAAGCTTTTTGGAAATTATCTCCCTCAAACATAATTAACCACCATTTGTCCTGTTCAAAATTTGGATATAAATCTATTGATTGTCACTTTGAAATGTTAAATTTAATTCCATTGTCAACGGTAAATTGCATTAACAGTCCTGCACGCCAATTATGAGCCATGTGCAACGTACCACTCAACTTGAAAATGTTCTTCTCCCTGGCAGAAACATGTTTAATGCATCCTGATTGATTTACATTCACTTCAAGGCTTCAGTAATTCATAATTTTTTTTATTCCCAGCTCATCTCCATTTTCCTAAGAGCATCCTGATTTTTTTTCGGACAGTCGTGACGTGAGTGGCAAAATCCTAATGCAGCACATATATCTGCAGGCCACAAAATGTTTTCATAATCATCTGCCTCATTTTATATCTTTTCTGACAGCGCACACTGTCTGAAAGTTTCCAGCTTTACAAAGATATGCTCCCTGGATGCAAAATTATTTATGGAGATATATTTTCTCATTATATCGTATTCAAAGATTCGTTACTTAACATAAATCCTTCCAAGAATCAGCAATCGCATCGGCTATTACATTGCTGTTGTATCATTCTGAATAACAGGATGTTCTTTGTTAACTCTTAATAATGACACAGTTCTGCCAAACAAATATGAAAATAAACACAATAAATAAATGAGTGAGTGAACTTGAAGATCCAAAAACTGTTACAATAGGAAGTTGCAGTAGAGAAGAAGAACTGCTCTTCCTGCATATTTTATGAGTAGAAATTCCCCTGAGGAAGTCTAAACAGCACAGATGTTCACAAGTAATATAAGGCCTACAAAGCAGCAGTGTCCAACCGTTCACATACGATCACAGCTTTAGGGGCCATTTGATTTCCTTGAGGTCTCGCAGTGGCATTTTTCAACAGGGTCTACAGGGACACGTCTTGGAGCGCTCGTTCCCTCTCCTTCTCCCTTTGGATTGCACCGGATGATGAACAACAGCCCTGCACCAATGTCCCCTCCAGCACAGGCCAGTTCTCCCAACAGTTGTCCAGAACCACAAAACAAGATGCCATCCCCTTAGGTGGGCTGTGCAATAAATGGGCACAACCTGTTGACATCTGCTGAGGAAAAAGCTGAGAAATACCAGAAATTATGAATTTAGATTCATATTGCAACTTGACGCTCAGTTCAAATTATTCCTATCACTGGCGTAAATTGCTCTAAAGTGAGAGAGATTCCCTAGTGTACAGATTCCCTACATTACAGTTGATGTGTAAGTGGGGTGAAAGAAAAAAAAGGCTGCATAAATATCAACAGCGTGTTTAATCCCTCATGCCCCTTTCGTTTGCTGTGAAATTCTCATTTGCAACACACTGAAGCGTTTCTAATCCATCAATACTTTGAAGGGAGGTCCCTGAAGTTGCTCCAGGGGGTCCGTGGAGAAGATACATAAAACATGGAATTTTCTTAAATTTTCCCTGGGTTTTCAACCAGGCGTCCACAGATCATGAAATTACCTTCAGGGGGTCCATGGAGAAGATACAATACAATTCAAAGCAAATTTTATTTCTATCGCACATTTAAAACAACTGCTGTTGACCAAAGTGCTTTCCAGCATCATTACATACCGTCACACAAACAAAAATTTAAAATTAAATCCTGATCACTCTAATCAATTTTAAAAGCTATACTAAAAAGATACGATTTCAATCTAGACTTAAAAGCATCCACAGATGGGGAAGATTTCATGTGCATTGGAAGAGGGTTCCACAGTCGTGGGGCAGCCACTTAGAAAGCCCTATCACCCTTTGATTTTAATCTAGTTTTAGGATCATGAAGAATCATCTGACTCCAGGATCTCATATTTCTTGTATTTTGATAAGGAATCAAAAGGTCAACAATATATTTTGGGGCAATACCATGCAGCGCATTAAAAAAAAAAACATTCAAGAGAACCTTAAACTCAATTCTAAATTTTACAGGCAACAGTGTAAAGAAACCAGAACTGGGGTAATTCTCTCCCTCGTCTTTGTGCGAGTAAAAAGTTTAGCAGCAGCATTTTGTACTAATTGAAGATGAGATAATTGACCTTGTGAAATACCTATATACTGTATAAATAATTACAATAATCAGTGGGTGATGATACAAAAGCATGAATAACAGTCTCCAGGTCCTTAAACGAGATAAATTATTTCAGCTTAGAAATGATTCTGAGTTGATAAAATGCAGCCTTCACAACACTAGTAACCTGTTTATCTAAAACTAAAGCCGAATCCATTATAACACCCAGATTCATAGATACATAGAAAGAATGGAGTTTTCAATGTATTTTATAAGTAGCTAATTTTAACTTCATAAGCAATGTTTTTGAAGCCTTAAATAATGTAGTAATGTTAATGTTTTAATGGAAGTTACTGTTAACAAGAAAATCCAGTTATACTCGGAGCAATAATATATACATTATCATTCAAAAGTTTGGTTTCAGTAGTATGGGGTCTTTTTTATTTTATTAATTATTAATTAAATTATTTTTTATTATTAACATTATTATTATTATTTTAAATTCAGCATAGATGCATTAAATTTAAAAGTGACAGTACAAACATTTTGAACTTTCCATTCATCAAAGATATAAGGCACAAAAATATTAAGCAGTAAAACTGTTTTCAAAATTGAATAAGTAATAAGAAATGTTTCTTGAGCAACAAATCAGTATATTAGAATGATTTCTGAAAGATCATGTGATACTGAAAATGTCAAAAATTCAGCTTTGCCATCGCAGGAAAAGAAAATTACTCAAAATAAATAAATATACTGTGTGTGTATATATATATATACATATATATATATATATATATATATATATATATATATATATATATATATATATATAATATCTTGAGATATAATCTAAATTACATAGTTTTATAAATTTATACAGTATGAAACTGTAATATGGTTATATAATAATTTCTAAAGTTCTAGGGTGCCAGTGGAATGGTAGGTTAAAGTTCTACAAATATTATCATGACGGTTTCTGCCTAAAATCCCACCTGTGGTACCTTTCTGGAGTAGAGTTATGTCCTTAAGCACAATATTTAACCTAACCTTTTTATGTGTTTGCCTTAAGCGTTTGGGACACTGAAAGCAAAGAATACTTAATAAGACTTATTAACACTTAAGCTTCGTTACTGTCATTTAATCTTTACTGACCATCTTTACGGCTTATTGGATTCTTGTTTGATTCTCTTGCTATTTGAGCACCTATTGGATAAGATGCCAGCATTGTAGCGTTAGCGATCTATCTTCTCAGGACAGTGTGACAGATTAATGGCCAATCATGGCCAGGTCTTACAGGGCGTTTTCTTGTTCAAATAAGAATGTGCAGGGTGAAGAAGTGGGAATGAGCATCCCTCCTGCTGCTTGTCTGATAGATTGACTGCTTGACACTGTCCTGACCTTCTCTCTCTCTCTCTCTTTGATAGAGCTCATCTATTTCTCTACATCCCATCTCTAAACGCTGTGTCCACCGAACAGCGCTAACACGGGGAATGTTGTCCGCTTTCCTATTAAACTGTGAAGAAAGAGCTCTACTCGACCTCAACCTGTTCTTGATTTTGAGAGCGGCAGTGGGCGACTCATTGGGTCAGAATACATATCAGTAGTAACTGTGACAGAATACAGACACGCTTTAGCGCTCCTGAATGTCCTCTGGTTTTCAACCTTTTTTGTTGACGTTGATATAGATTTTTCATTCTTTAATTTTTAAGTGTAAAATTATTAACTGTCGAAATGCATTATGTATTTTATTGGCCTATCATTCTTAACCTTAAGAGTCAACTTTGAGCTAAGGACATGAATGATTGTGCGGTTTGTTGAGGAGAGGTGTACCAGTACTTTTTGAAGTGATCAGACTTACATTTATCACCCTGTGAAAGAAAAAAATCCCATTGACTGAGATTGAAGGCCAAACTTGAGCCATATATCTAGAGACCAGAATATCATGGAAAATTGAGGGTGGACCCTTTTGATTTGGGGAGTAATAAACCACCTTACACTCTTAAAAATAAAGGTGCTTCACGATGCCATAGAAGAACCTTTTTGTCTAAATGGTTCCATAAAGAACCTTTAACATCTGAAGAACCTTTCTGTTTCACAAAAGGTTCTTTGTGGTGAAAGAAGGTTCTTCAGATTATAAAAAGGTAAGAAAGAGATGGTTCTTTAAAGAACCTTTGACTGAATGGTTCTTTGTGGAACCAAAAATGGTTCTTCTATGGCATCGCTTGAAGAACCTTTTGAAGCACCTTTATTTTTAAGAGTGTAGCACCACAAAGCAATACCCTGGCATTGTGGAGATCATTCATATAATTTATTAGGAATGCACTATTTATTGGTGCACTGTTTAAAAAAAAATGTTTTTTGGAAATTTTAAATAAAACAAAGATTATTTATTGGAGTATGTTTTTTTTCAGTCTTTGTACTTCAAAACATTTCATGTTTAATTCAGTGTGTTGCTGTTTCTTTGTAATTATTTGTAAAACGTACAAGCATTTTCTGAGTGAATAATTATTTGTTTAATTACATTTTTGTGTGAGCCATATTGGTTATCGTCAATATCAGATTATTGTTTTTATTGGATACTTAGTTATGCTTGCTCACGTCCTCTATTTTTGCATTTAGATTTCTTTTGCCACCATCTAACGTTCAATTAATATTTACAAACACTAATAATTAATTATGCCATTAACTGTAATCTTTACCAAATCTCAAAATTATTATTATTATTTTTTTTATAGACTGTACATTTATAATATAGCATTTAAAATGACTGACTTTCAATTCAATTAATTAAATTTTTTATGTTTTATTTTGAATTATTGAATTGAATAATGCCATTTTTATTTATATCTAAAATGATTTATTTTGAGTTAAGATGTATAGAACAGAATAATAGACCATTTTAATATTTGTATACTGATATATACATTTTTAATGTTTCATTTTGAATTACTGAGTTTAGAAGTACATAGAGTTGTACTAATTTAAGTTTATATTATTAAATATATACAATTTAACAGTTCATTTTATGATCTCCTTTTTTCTGTCTCTGAAGGTGTTAAGGAATTCTGCTACTCTTGACTTGAAGTATCCATCTCACCACAGTGGGATATTTTAAAATAGCTCCAATACATATTCTCAGAATAACTGCTTCCATTAGTCCAGCGAGGATAGCTAACCTCAAAATGCGTCAAGAGCTCTTATTTTAATGCCAGTCATGAAGAAGACAAGTGGATCCGAGGACAAGATTAAAACGTGACATTCATCAACAAAAGACATCCTCCTCAAGTACTCCTCAAGACGGTCAAGCACAAAATAACTTGGAGTTGTACAGCTTTTCATAGGCCTTTTTGCTGATAGCTAAGGTTTTGTCAATATACAATGCGTCAGTCATTTTGAAAAATTGGGCACTTACTGCAGTCTTACCGCTGAGTAATGATTCAGTTACCGTGAGGAGGTCGTGAACTGCGTTTCACCCTATGACAACCTCGAAATCTGTCTCTGCCTCAGAAGCCGTTAACTTTAATAAATGCCTGCGGAGCGGCATTTCTTGGCTTGAGTCACCTGTATGTGCACTTTCATTCAGACTTGACCTGTCTGAATAGGCAAAACGCTACTTTTTGACCACATTGCTTCACTAAGGTACTATTTTTTACACAGGCCATTTATATAATAAAAACTTCTTCAATGTTTTGTCACCCAGTGATTCATTCACATCTCCGACTTTGTCCTTCTGCCAGAACTGCTCTCCACAAACTGAATCATTTGAACGTAGCTATCAGGGCAAAAGCACAGCAGGCAAAAAGCTAAACCTGGCTGAACCAAAACTTTTAAATCACTTTTATCACCCTTCCTTGCACTCCCTCGCCGCCGCGGCCGTCTCCACCTCTGTGGATCGGAATCCGGGTGTGCGGAAGATCTCCACATGGCTACTTGCAGATTGTAACAGATGACGCAGCTCATGAGCTGCATGTGGTGCCAGATGCACCGCTCCAGTCCCTCCATAACAGGCCCATTAGTCGGTGATTTAAGTCTCCGCTGGCTAATCTGTCATAACAACTGGTGCTGCCTCCTGCCTCATGAGAGGCCCTGGTGGAGTTCCATTCTTTGAGGCACACGATTCGCTCATTTTCTATAGGTCCTGGGGCACTAGGTCCATGAGGAACTTAATGGTTTTACAATGATTTTAACAGCATAGAGGTTGGCAATTTAGCCCACACAGTGGTCCTGTCACCTCATTTTTTGTACTTCACTTCCAAGACAATATAGCCAGAGAGAACATATAAACTCTTGAATTACTGAGCCTTTATTTATAGAGACTAACGGCCATCATAACCGGCTACGCCTTGATTTTTTTCAGTTCTTTTTTTTTTTTCAGACAGATCTCTTGTATTATAAGCTATAAAAACGTATTACATGCTATAAAACTGCTGTGATTTAGGTCCGATGTGCTAGGGGCAATTTATTGGCTGCTTTAGGGTTCATGAGTTTGTAACGAGATTAATAAATGAGGGTGGATTCAGAGAGGCAGGAGCAGGTGCACTTTATAGCCAGGGCTAAACTCACAGACAGGCAATGGATGGGGCATCTGTCACTCACAGTGACATGTGACAGAATCCACTGCCGCCCACCTTAAAAATAACATGGTGCAGAGTTACATGGACTGAGCTCTCAGCACTCTGATTGATGATAATGTTATCTGAGTCTAAGGCTGTTTTCAGTTTATGTATGTATCGTTTTTAATGTTTTGTTTTCTTATATATATATAGAGCTGCATTTATTTAATCAAAAATATAGTAAAAATTTTAAAATAGTTTTCTGCTTTAATATATATTAAAATGTAATTTATTCTTATGACAGCAAAGCTGAATTTTCAGTATCATTACTCCAGTCTTCAGTGTCATATGATACTTCAGAAATCATTCTAATATGCTGATTTGCTGCTCAAGATATATATATATATACTACCTATACAGCCTCTCCCTAATTACCAGATATTTTCAGCTCTGCGTCCTCCTTTATTTGGCAATTTATTCACAAATGATTGTTCATCGAAGTAACGTCTGTAATCCAAACAAACATATTGGAAGAAATTTTTACCATGATTCTTCACTTGGCATTGCAGCAAACTGTCACCTGCTGTTTGAGGATATGTAATCTGTCACTTTCATCTTTAGACATTTCGAACAACTATAACACCGATACGCTGTGTCTGGCACAGCTCTGTGCGTTTTGTTACGAGCATGTGACAGTTTTTTTCCCCCCTCAGAGTTTGCGATGTGTACATGAGCAAGTGCATCCACTACTGTAGCAGGTAAATTCTCTCTTTTTCTCCCTCAGTTTGTCTCTCAGTCTCTCTCCCTTCCCCCTCTGCCGCATTTCATTTGTCACGACCCAAACTTATCTCACAGACGTGCTGAAATGCAGAGGGCCGTGTGCTGATAACCCTGCCAGCGCCAGTGCTGCAGGCTGCTCCTCGCAGAGAGAAACATCTGATACTTAATCGAACCTGACTCCACCATGCCCTTTGTGTCTTCTCTGTTAATCACAGAGTCTATATATAGACAGCTCAAATTTGAATATAATCAGATCGAAATCATTCAGAATTTACTTCCCTAGAGTTGCAGATTGCCTCAGATGGTCCTTGCTGCTAACATACTTTATCATTTCATGTCACAATAGTTAAAATGTATTTGATAGCACAGAGACACTCTCCTGTTGAATACAAAATGTATGTATATATATATATTTGATATTTAATTGTTCATACTTATTTGGTGTGTAAGCTTATTAAATGCTTGTAGAACTAAAAACAATTGATTTTATTTAATTAAATTTTATTATTATTATTATTTAAATTTTTTAAATTTATTTACACACAATGAAAATGTATTGGTTATTGGCCATAAGTGGATCCCTAAAACTGACTCTGTAAACAGTTGTTTTGAGATTTGACTCGAATGTCGGATTAGAGGCTTAGGAGCAACACAATATAATGTCACACTTTAGTTTGGGGACCAATTCTCACTATTAACTAACTATTAACTATGACTTTTGCCTCAATAAACTCCTCATTTGCTGGTTATTAATCGTTAGTAATGTGGTTGTTTAAACCAGTGTTTCCCAACCGGGGTGCCGCGCTGTCTGTCGAGAGCAGGGGTGCTAAAATGTTCAAAAAAGCATCTATTATATAATATCCATTTCTGATGTCGGAAAAAAGGATAATTAGAGATGCACCGAAATTTCGGCTGCCGAAAAAGAGTTCACCGCTCAGGTTTCACTTTCACGTGGTTTGACGCTCTGTGTATTATCCCGCTCTATGCCTCAGTCGCTCCACTCGTATACCATTCATGCGAATCGGAACAGCAAAGTCCACTCAAAAATTGAGCCGACAGGAAACATCGATGTAGTACAGTATTGTTTCTGTCTGCAATAGCCCTACTGTGTTGTAACATGGTGTGGTATATGGGCAACTCTGGTAACGCTGCCCTCTCATTCATTGATCTGCTAACCGCTATGTTATGTTCATGTGTTCTGATAATATAGCTTTCTAGGACTAAACATCATTTGTATAATTGGTATAAAAAAAAAAAGAAAAAAAGTTAAATATCTTAACCCAACTGTTAGACCTACCTGAAAAACTAAAAAGCAATTTATTTAATTCGAAGGCCTGTCTTATTTTTTATTTGTGCTATCATTATTAATTTCTTTATTTCTTATTTTTCTACTTGTCATTTTTTATTCAATTCAAAGTTTGAAATCAAGCTCGGGCTACTGCACCAAAATTACCGCACTGTAAAATAAAAAAAACACTGAGTGAGCAAAAAATTGTAAGATAGTTAGTTATAATGGTAAACAAATAATGTTTACATATGTATAAAAGCCTACATTAAAATCTGTCATATAAATTGGTCTCTTAATTAGAAATTAGCCTACTGATTGCCACCATTGATGGACTAAATGTTTTAATAATATAAAAAATATCTGTATGACATTATATTCTGCAGTTCTTCCCTTCTGTACCGAATATCTATACTTTTCAAATTATCATATCGAAGTTAGAAATTCAAATATTGTGACAAAATAAATTTTGTAGGGTGCCACAAGTTTGTTAAAATTTCCAAAGGGTGCCGCGACTAAAAGGTTGGGAAACACTGGTTTAAACTACTAGATAGTTTAGGTATGGGGTAGGATTAATGAATCTAAAATATGGTCATGCAGAATAAGGCATTAACATGTGCTTCATAAGTAGTAATTTGGGAGGGTTGTCGCTGTTTCACAGGCCTGCCCGAGGAAGACAGGTCACAAATAGACCTGCCCCATGGCACAGGATGTCCTACTGAGTGGATTGTTCCCTAAAACTTAATGAAACTATCCATACACATCAAAGTGAAGTTCAGATTACGATTTCAGGACTAGCAACATTTTGGTACAGTTTAGAATGGAAAAGGCATATCTAACTAAACTATGTCAAACTAAAACATGGAAGGGTTTTAGGGAAATTATGAGCAAATTATTATTATTTTTTAATTAAAAATGGTTAAACTTGCAATTAAATTATGGTTAACAAGCATTTTATTTATTTATTTTTATATATATAATAAAATCTTCTGACTTAAGTTGACTCATCTGTCTGCTCTGTCAAGTATCATATTTAAACAAAAGCTTCATTAGACTTTCATGTCCTGTCGAACTCTCTTTAATAGGAATTAAGCAATACATTTGCATTCAACGAGGCGTCCCACTGAATGAGCTATTGTGCCGTTATAGTGCATTTCCTCCCCAGGTAGCCGTGGAGCTGGTGGGATGAGCTAGAAAATTATGTGGCTCATGGGCTGGCCATTACTCTTGCTCACACAACTGAATTAGATTGATTGAGTGATCCATCACAGAGCTCTGCTTCTCATAACCAAACTAATAAAGACATTTTGGGGGGGGGCAGTTCAGGGACATGACATGCCCGTAATACAGTGTTTGACAAATATCATTCATATTTTTCCACAATTAGCTTGTTCCACATTGCTGTCAGAGGGAGGGTGTTTTAATTTTCTGTTTTCAGCTGTTTTATTGAAACATTGCAGCATGTCGTTTTGGAAGCATTATGCACATTTCTAAAATGTCTGGGGGCTTTCCTGAATTTTGACAGTTGAAAATTGTAGGCAGGCCATAAACTTTGACTCTATTTATCCTAAGCATGTCGCTTTTGCAGGTTTTATGAAAAAGAAGTATTGTTTTAGATTACAGCATGTATATTTTAGAATTTTTTGACTCCACTGTTTTAGTGGAGTTCCGGGTCATGCTCCCTCATAAGGCTTATTTATTTGTTTGTTTGCTTATACAGTGGGTACGGAAAGTATTCAGACCCCCTTAAATTTTTCACTCTTTGTTATATTGCAGCCATTTGCTAAAATCATTTAAGTTAATTTTTTTTCCTCATTAATGTACACACAGCACCCCATATTGACAGAAAAACACAGAATTGTTGACATTTTTGCAGATTTATTAAAAAAAAAAAACTGAAATATCACATGGTCCTAAATATTCAGACCCTTTGCTATCCACACATGCAAAGTTGGTTGATAACATAACTGCAATAAAGTAATAGCCTAGTTAACAGTTACTTGTTTACATTGGATATATCATGTATTTTATATTATTTAGGCACTTATAGGCTATAGTTTGACAATGTTCTAATTCATCATGCCATGGGAAGTCAATCTTAACTTAACATTTTCTTATATTGAAATTGTTTATTTCTTACTCCTTAACAGTTCATCAGACTCTTAATTATTTAATCTATGCCATCTCTTGGAATATCTGAAGGCCAGGTTTTTCCATCACCATTTATCACAAGGCTCTCGATTCTGACTTGTACTTGCTCTTATGAAAATGTACGGTAACACTTTACTTGAAGGGGTGTGCATAAGACTGACATGACACCTTCATAATCATGACATGACACATGTCATGAATATGAAGGAGGTTTTATGCATGTTTATGACAACTGTCATTAAGTGTCATTCGCTCAGTTATGTCATTTTTAATGCAAATATGACATTATTTGACCTAACCCTAACCTAACCCTACCCCTACCCTTACCCCTAACCATAGCCCATAACAAAGACATCTCAAACAATGTCATCTTTGCATTAAAAATTACATAACTGAGCAAATGCCACTTAATGACAGTTGTCATAAACATGCATAAAAAACCTTCATATTCATGACGTGTCATGTCATGATTATGTAGGTGTCATGTCATGATTATGAAGGTGTCATGTCAGTCTTATGCACACCCCTTCAAGTAAAGTGTAACTAAATGTACTATAGTTCTTAACTGTAGCATTTGTTATAATAAGGCTAGCCTATTAATCATTACCAGGCCAATAATGACTTTTTTTATTATTAATCTATATAGCATTTGTTATGAAAAACAACAGCCTGCACATTTAGAAACAATAGCTACAACATGCCAAAGTTGTAATATAAATCTATAGGGAAAAATCTATTCCCTTCACAGATTATCTATTACAAATTTTACCACAGCTAAATGTGATAAATTCTAGTAAAGTTGTTCGTGAGTAGTTTAAAACGATTGTAATATATGTGACCCTGGACAAAACCATAAATTTACTTTATAAATTATGAATAAATAAGCTTTCCATTGATGTATGGTTTGTTAGGATAGGACAATATTTGGCTGAGATGCAACTATTTGAAAATCTGGAATCTGAGGATGCAAAAAAAATCAAAATATTGAGAAAATTGCCTTTAAAGTTGTCCAAATGAAGTTCTTAGCAATGCATATTACTAATCAAAAATTAGGTTTTGATATATTTACAGTAGTGAATTTACAAAATATCTTCATGGAACATGATCTATACTTAATATCCTAATGATTTTTGGCATAAAAGAAGAATCTATAATTTTGACCCATACAATGTATTTTTGGCTTTTGCTACAAATATACCCCAGCGACTTAAAGGGATAGTTCACCCAAAAATTAAAATTTGATGTTTATCTGCTTACCCCCAGGGCATCCAAGATGTAGGTGACTTTGTTTCTTCAGTAGAACACATTTGATTCGGTTTCAGTACAGTACATTAATGTTAAAAAAAGTGTTAAGATTTGGGCTTAACCGAACAAGAAGTGCTTTCCAGTTTTGTGTGCAATATGCATCCGAAGGTCAGTAACCGGGCTGCGGGTGGTTCGTCTGAGGCTTTAATGTCTCATAGTTTTTCAGACATTATGAAGCTTCTTGAACTGTAGAGTCTGAATGTAGCGGTCGAAATTGTCGCCTGCTGATACACTGCTGAATTTCAGAATGGTGCAAGTGTTGTCATCAGCTAGACTGATGAAAAATGCTATTTACCGAAAGCTTGTGCGTTGTTGGGAGACAAGTGGCTATTTTCTGTAGTGCTTTTGGAGTCAGCTTTTGGAACACACTCTCACACGGCTGGACTACCAATTTGTCCACAGCAATCTCCTCATGGGGCTGATGCCAAAATGACCTTAGAGCATAATACATCTCACTCTCTCTCGCTCTCCCTCACCGCTTCGTCTTCCCTGTCTGATAAAAGCAGTTTGGGAGGGTTGTCGCTGTTTCACAGGCCTGCCCGAGGAAGACAGGTGACAAATAGACATGCCCCATGGCACAGGATGTCCTACTGAGTGGATTGTTCCCTAAAACTTAATGAAACTATCCATACACATCAAAGTGAAGCTCAGATTACGATTTCAGGACTAGAAACATTTTGGTACAGTTTAGAATGGAAAAGGTATATCTAACTAAACTATGTCAAACTAAAACATGGAAGGGTTTTAATAAAAATATATTATACTTTTCCAGAGTCAGGTCGTGTACCAGTCTGAAAACCACTGGTCTAAACCCGTCTGTTAGATACTGCAGAGAAGTTATAAGAATTTGAAATAGGAGTTATTTCAAAATGAGAGGTTTGGGAGATATTGGAGAGTGTCTTGAGACGGACTGGAGGCAGACAAGCTTGCAAAAGGATCAGACGCTGTCAACTTAGAAATGAATGGCCTGTATTTCATGTATGCCACGCGCAAATTCTTTCATCTACTCAAAGGAATTCAGATTCTCATCAATATCTATGATCTAAGAAATCACAAATTTGGACATACTGTAGACATCTTTTCTCTGTAAACATATCTAGATCTGGGTCTTCTATAGCTTCCGTATCCTAATTATTCCCTTTCATTTTTTATTTAAATTTTTTTGCAGTAGGGTGTTAAATAGATGGAAATTAGGACGTTAGGACAATTACTGTACTGCACAATTTTATGTAATTTCATCTCACACACACACACACACACACACACACACACACACACACACACACACACACACACACACACACTTTTCACAAGTACTGCAGTGTCATATGAAACAGATTTCAGATAGGTGCTGTCATTCTCAATTTCACATTTATGCTTATTTTTTGTTCTAGTCTCTTGAAGGAATAAATGAGTTTCTCTTTTTCTTTTTGAAAAGTCAAAATGAAAATTCTGTCATCATTTACTCACTGTCGTGCTTTTTTCTGTGAAGCAAGTCTGTATAAAACAGATTTTCCAACCTATTTTTTCCCATAAAAATAAAGTGAATGAGAACTGCTATTGTTGAACTATTGTTAAAATTACAAAAAAGCACCTTGAAAATGGTTCATACTACTTGTGTGCTGTATAAGAGTTTTGTGAAGAAGTGATAGAATTGTTATTTTTCAGAATATCAGTGACTTCATTAAAAGTTCATATGAAATTAAAATCGGCCCAGTTTATGGTCTTAATAAATTCTTTTTTTTGACCATTAATACCTTCTAGAGGTATTTCTACCTCATTTAATCAATACAAATATTTAATTTTTTGTATAAATTAGGGATGGAACGATTACCGGTTTCACGATAAATCACGATAAAATGCCCTGACGGTTAGTATTACCGTTTAAAATGTAATTATCATCAAAACCGTGTTTGATTATCGCGCTTTTGAAAACTCAAGGTAAATCCTGTCCAGCCAGCATCAGTCTGACGCAGAAGCAGCATGCAATGTTGTTTTTTTTGCACGAGATGAAATGGCGGAAGGCAGTGACAGCGCTCTGGAGATTTTTCAACAATTTAAGAGGACCACATCGGTGGTCTGGTCATATTTGGGCTTTTACAAGTGTCCTGAAGGCAATTTAATCGAGGACGGTCACCCTGTCTGCCGATCTTGCAAGAAGAAAGTCTCTGCAAAAGGGGAAACGCATCAAATTTGCTCATCTTCGTGACCACCACCCAGTTATATAGCGAATGCAAGGTAACTTTTACCTCAATACCAAAACTAACTGGGCAAATAATTGGACAAAAATATTGATTAGAGATTAAATATTTCGTTATCTCACTTGTTTAACGCAAAGCTTATGCGAAGAAAAATTCGCAGCAAGTGGCTTTGAGCCAAGACGAACGAACGTTCAAACTATAAGGTTGACATTTAAGGGATAATGAATTGTATATTCATAGTTAACTTATTACACAGATTTTTTTTGTTTAACTATAATAATATATAAATACGGGGATATGAAATATTGAATTGAGATTAATGTTTTGAAATCTTACCTGTTTATAAAAATTCATTTAAGTTGATTCAGCAATATTAAAAAAATAATAATAATTTGAATAAAAGCAGTTAATTTAGATGTTACCATTTTTTTCAGAGAAATTCTCACGTCCCACACTGAGCTGGGTTTTGACAAATGCGTATTATTACCCACTTATTACGCTAACTTTGTGTATGACATGTTTTTTTGTATGCCTGATGTACTGTGAAGAATAAATCCAGATTAAGTGCTGCTGTAACGGATTTAGATTTTAGAGCATCAAAATGGTCAGCTCAAACATTTCATAGGTAGTAGAATAGATTGATTATTAATGTATTTTCCTTTGTCCAGGCCTGTAGACTTTAATGGAACCATACTGCATACGTAATACCTTTAAATCCCGGCGGGATTATCAATCATACTAGATTAGAAGTGAAGACACATTGTCCCAATTGGGCCTTGGGGGTCTGTGGCACCTAGAATAAGTGTAAATGTCTGCAGTAAGCCTTGATTTGTCTCAGTGTGTGAATGGGTTTTGCCTTTTGGACTTTGGACAGTGTCCAATACAGAACTCTCATCATTTAGTTCAGTTAAGTAAGACACATTATGTGTCCCAGTGAGCAGCAGTACTCGTCTATCTGTCCTGTGCTTCACAGCATGTGTGAATTTGGTGTTATTATTCTGCAGTGCAATTCTGCTTGAGTTCTTGCAGTCGTCTTGGTCTAATTTGTGCTCTGACTCTGTTGTGTCATTCCCCGTTTGCAGGACACTCGACCGTGACTGCTGTCAGTATGATGTCACTTTCCCCACAGGGGACTGCCCTGACACTGTCCTCGAGCGTTTGCACACCAATATCACATCTGTTTCACATACTCTGAATATTCACCCTTCAGATTCCATGGCTGATAGCTACACTGTCACCAGCATTGATTGAACAGCATTGAGCAAGAGGGTCGGTTCAATCCTGGCGGCAGGGAGGGAGGTCAGAACGATTTTGTCTGCAGGTTTGTATTTATATAAAATTAAAGAGAGGTGTAAGGGAAACAGTGATAATAATTTAGCTCAAAGGGAATCATTTAAGATTTTAAAGGGAACTCCACCATTAATATGCAAGGGAATTAGGACAGAATCACTGTTTTACGGTTGATCACTGAGACGGCCAGCGAGTCAGTGAACGAGCCGTATGACAGCAATTCTGCAATGGATATCTATATCCAAAATATAGTGAAAACACTATTAATTAGCATAGTAACAAGATCGGCAGTTTAAGACATTAACTTGTGAGCACAAAACACAAGATACTTCTCTTTTCCATATAAATAAGGCTTTATTGGATAAATCTAAGACATATAAACTAATCTAACACACGCATTCACACACAAGTTGCAGAAAGAGAGAAAGTGAGGAAAATAATTAGTTTAAGAGAATGAAAATGTGAAATCCCAAGTTACAGCAATATGTGTTATAGACAGTTCCGTTTTTATCCTTTACTGTTGTGGAGCGGTGATAGGACTATTAGTTCTCAGAACTTCATTGACTTTATTATAAAGTCAATATGAATTTAAAAGTGTGTTGATTTAATACACATTCCTGGTCTTAGTGTGAATGATTAACCAATGCATATTATTCTAAAGAAAAAAGTATGAACTTCTGCTACCTACCTTTGATCCCAGTCAATTCAGATAAAAGCCCATATATAAAGCCCAAATCCCCATATATAGGGGATGTACAATAGTGTATTTACCAGAGTATATACTTTCATTTGTCATGTTTAGTGAAAGTGGATTATAATTATTTTATTTTTGGTCATGAAAATGTGTCTTTTGTTTATATTGTTAGATCTTTTTATGTTTGTTCTTATTGTTATTTCTGATCATATTGGTTAACAATAATTGACTACGGTCTGAATATTAAAGTGTAAAATGTTTGATGGAAAAAATAATATAACAGGTTATTACAGGTTTCATAGGGTCCTAAAATTTAATTTTTGTTAAACTTTTAATAATTTGTGGTTGAACTGTATTTCAGGTAATTAGACTTGTCTTTTGATTATTGAAATTTAATTTAACCATTAAAACTGAATCCAGAAAAATTAAAACTAAATGGACTAGTCACTATAAAAAGGGATACATATTTATTCCCTATGATGTTTGCTTATACAGTTTGTTTTGTTTGTCAGTCTGGTGCATTGTGACCTAGTTTCCGTAAAAGCTGTTTAGCACACGTCACTCACTGTCCCCCAACCTCCAATTCACCTTTAATTGTTTCCTCACTTTTACTGATGAGTAAACTGGTGCAAAACTGCCACAAAATATGCAGTCAAATGACAATTTTATACACTGCTCATTTTTTCGAAGGACTATTATTTGCCTTAAACTGTCCCATGACAATTTCCACAGTGCATATTGTGTTTTGATATCTGCCACTCCTAAACTCTATCTGTCCATCAGTGTGCAGAAACTGGGCCTAGACTGTCGCCGATGTCAGCTCAATATCTCTCACCGACATTAATGATGACAATGTCTTGTCTTGGCAGTATGTCAAGCATAAGAATTTCGTAAACTCTAAATCAGTCTCTTTTTTTTGCCCTAAGGCCTAATGTTCTGTTTGCCGGAAGGCTTTTACGAAGTGCCTCAAATGATGTGGCACTGGACATTAGTGCGTCTGTACAAATTGCGTGCAATTGCGCTCAGCTTGCTGGATTTTATTGCATCCTTCCCTGTGCATTTAAGCATAATTACCAGTTCTGTCTTTTGTGCTTTTTTGTGTACACTTAAGCTTTGATTTAAATGCATTCTTGTACGACTTGAGGTTGTGGTGTTTCTTTAAGATGACACTGTAGGTACACTTGTTGCCCTAATTACTCAATTGAAACAGCCCTAATTGTCTAACAATGGGCCCACTGAGAAACGAATGAGCCTTTAGTAGTAGCTTAGAGTACAGCATTGTGTCACAGTGGTTTTGCTGACAGTGGCTCGCTCTGACTAACAGTGAATGCTACTTGTCAAATGCATGGTCAGGGACGTTTAAGAGAAAAACAACAGTGCATCATTATGTGCATGGCCTGCGGGCTGAGTAAAAGCCATTTCACTTAAAATACTCTCACTTTACCCTGTGATGACTTAGGAATCGCTTTTTGTCAGAGTAGAAGTGCTCAGAAATGTTTTCTTAAATGTTATTTTCTTAAAAGAGGTGAAGTCTTGACACACAAAAAGGTGCACAGAGGTATATTTGCACACACACACACACACACATTTAATATACCTGTAAATGTACTGTATAATTTTGGCTACCTCTGCATTTCTCAAAGATCATTTAACTTTCATCTTTTTCTTTCATATATATATTTTTTAGCATTATTTCTATCCTGCTGTTTAAAAAACATTTTGAATTTTCTTGGTCCGTGATTTCAGAAAGACTGTCATGTTTAACTGAATTTACAGACCTTTTAAAAGTGAACTGTTTAAATTAATGTTGAGATCATTATAAAACCACAGGCTAAATGCATCAGTCATTTAAACACATTATAAAAGTAGACTTATATATAGGGATGCACCGATACCACTTTTTCCAGTACTCGCCCGATACTTTTATTTTTGGTACTTACCGATACCGATATTTTTATTGCATTTGTAAATTTTTTAAATATTGGGTACAGAAACCAAAAGGGTATGTTAGTTGGTTGACTTCATTTATCAAATAGATACAGTCAAACCAAAATGTATTCAGACACCTTCAACATTTCTCACATTATATTCGCTATAGTTTAGAAAATGGTAATAAAATATGACAATAACTCAGAGTTAAACTGTGTCAGAACAAATTCATCTTGATAATGTTAGATAATTTTGATAGAAATGTATGTAATAGATTACAATCAACCAAAATAATTCAGACAGCTGTTAGTATGACAGTATTTACACAACTATGAATACTTTGTCGGGCAACCCTTAGCCTCAATGACAGCCTGTAGTCTCCTGGGCATGCTGTCATCCAGCTTCATGCAAACCTCAACTTCAGTTTTTTTTCCCAGACTTGTTCTGAATAATTTTTGGACCCAAATTTGTATAAATTTTACTGGTAGTCCACTGTATGAATAATTTTTGGGTATGATTTGTCACAGTTTACTTTATTTTGCAATCCTCACTTACATAAATGAACTATAGTGTCCTGCACCCACTAGTAAAAAAAATAT
>NW_015505211.1:1953918-1960975 GCF_001515645.1 Sinocyclocheilus grahami
TCTCTCTCTTTCTCTCTCTCTAACCCTCTCTCGCATCTCTCCCGCCCCCTCTCTCTCTCTCTCTCTCTCTCTCTCTCTCCCTCCCTGCTGTTAAGTAACTTGTGCATTGTTTTACTTGCTTGTTTTTGACATATCCGACCGAACTACAAACTTTCCAGTGATGTCTGTGAGAAAGATATATTCACTCGACAAGCTCGCGCATCTGTGCCGCCGCGCGCTCAATCCACTCAGCGTGCTTTGCTCGCGCACATCAGCTATACAGGCGTTAATACTGAATGTTTAACATTATATTCATTGCATACATATACTTCGTAGTAGACATCCTTAATGCCTTTCTGCTTTCTGTTGTTCTGTTGTTGGTGTTTCTTTGTTTGAATATGGCGCTTATCACATGCTGTGTGGTATCGGCGTTTGGTATCGGGACATTTTAACAGTACGTGTACGAGTACAGGAGACCAGTATCGGGCGGTGCATCCCTACTTAAATATATTTTCCAGTTCAGTCAGTCTTGAATGGACAACTGTATTTGGTAGCTTAAGTTTAGTATAGGGCTGCACGATAAATCGCATGCGATATTTAATGCGCATCTTGTCAGAAAGCCGGTTCTGTAATCAGCGGTAAATCTCCATCACGTGCGTGCTTTCACATTGAGCAGCATTAACTACACAGAGCCGTTGTTCACTGACGAGCTGTGCAAAAAATCACGTGAATATGAATGTGGTTTTGCGCAGCTCGTCAGTGAACAACGCGCAAATTGATGGAGATTTACCGCTGATTACAGAACCGGCTTTACTGATAAGATGCGCGTTAAATATCGCATGCGATTTATCGTGCAGCCCTAGTTTAGTACTAATTTGACCATTCAACTCATAAATATTTGTTTTTTCTTTGTAGTTGTTATTCCTTGTAATTATTCCATGACACAAAATTGTTTTAAAAATAATGGAATGGGACACAACGTACAGCTGATATTTTTCATTTGAAATGAATTGAAGAGGCATGGTTGTTGATTATTTTTTCTATTTTCGTGCATATTTTCTGTGAATTCACCCTTTTAGCACTTTTAGCACATTTGTTTAGCACCTGAAGTTGGAAACATGCAAATTAATGATGATATGGTTCACACACCATTTTAATTTCATAACGTGACTTATGAGAGTAAAATGATATTTAATGTGAAGGTGAAGACTTAATTATATCCTTCTGGAGTTGACTGGATTGTGAAAGTTCAATCAGGCTCAACTGTATTCATGTGGACTTCAAAGTATAGGGGTTTGCATTGGGATAAAGTGATTAACAGCAACTTGAATTGAGATGTCAATGCAGATGCAAATGATTTATTTGTGTATTTGGTTTATTTGGATAAATGCGCTTTAAGGTCTCATGATTCCTAAATCTTTTAATATTGTTCCTCAGAAGTCTTTAAAAACATTTAAATAAGCATCACCAAAAATGATACACTTGTGGTTAGCATTAAGCAGATTTTGCGCTCGTTAATGTGACCTCTGTCCTTTGTTTGCAAGGCAAGCACTAATACACACAAAACACAGAAGGCTTTTAGCTTGTTTCGCATATATGCAGTGTGAGAGGGAAAAGGTGTACTTTTCTATCTGTTGACAGGTTCAGTGCATACTAAATTGGTTAAGACATCTAGCCAAGGCCAAACCAGGAGTTTCAGACCCTTTCAAAGACTCTCAGTCTATCAAGGTTTTCAAGCAAAAGTAGCTGGAGCTTTTTTGCTTTTGAAAATGATTCCATTATATCAAACACTCTATTTGACACATAGTGTGCCATTTTCTATAGATATTAAAGTGGATGATTTACTCCAAAAATGAAAATTCTGCCATTATTTACACCCTCGTGTCAATTCCAAACCTGTATGAGTGTCTTTTTTGTTTGGAACACAATTATATATTTTGGACTCCATTGCCTTTTTAATACATGGACAAACAATTAAAAATGTTGACAGAATACATTTTTCTGGTATTTAATTTGAGTGTAATCTTTAAATATACTAATTTGAATAAAACAAATTGAATACATTTATTGAATAAATAATATACACACATTTATTTATTATTTATTGAATATATTTATTCAATTTATTTAATTTATTTTATATATATATATATATATATATATATATATATAAGTAATATAAACTAGGGATTGATTGGTACTACAAAGAAATAAATAAAATAAACCCACACCAACCCCTCCAATGTGAAATCACCTTTAGAAACATGTCTGATTGGGTTGTGGTGTCAGAAAAATTTGTATTGCGTTTTGATTTTTTTCTCTTTAGACTTACAATGCGCTGTACAGACTCTCATATCCCTCAGTACGGCAACCATACCTCATCTGAGAGTAGAGATATGCAGCCGGCTTGCTCCTGTCAGATTCTAGTTCTTATCTGAGAACAGCACAGGTTGGCCTTCTCCGGAGGGGGGAGATCTGCCGCCGTTTATAGGTGCAAATCCCTGCAGCTCTTTCTCACGCTTTATTAAATTCTCCACAGGGTGGTCTCTCGCAGGTAAGCTTCAACCCACCTCCACCTGGCTATCTTTGAGGTAAACACGTGTGCCGAGAACATCAGCTAGCTTTGTTAGAGGTGATAAAGGGTTGTTTTCTAGTGTCCCTGGCTTTAAAAAAAGACCCTTCTCGCCCTGAAATACCCTTCTTTGCTAGAATCTGAATTATTTCATTTTACATTTTGTCGTGAGATCCACAAAGGCACCTTGCAAGGAATGGGGCGTCTTGTTCCACTTTAATAGGGTGATGTCCTGTCAGTGTGAATTAAATATCTGTAGCTGTAAAAGCTCACCACAGGATCAACCTTCACCTCATGACTCATATCTTATCTCCTGCCTCTCTTTCTTGCTCTGTCGTTCTTCCTTTGCTCATTCTCTCTCCTCCCTTGTCCAGCATGATGTTCATAACTCCCTCCTTATGTCTCCTGTCAGGCAGAGTCTGTCGGGTAAGTGTGTGCATGTGTGTCATTCTGTTGTGAGTTCAAGATCAAGATCAATCTCATACCTGAAATATTCTTAAGTATTTATTATTTACTTATAAAAAAAGTTGTTATCTATTTGTTGTGTTTTGATGTTAAGAGCCCATAGTTCAAGCCTGGGTTGCCAGGTCCACGGTTTTCCTTCACTAAACATTGATTGTAGCACGCTTCCCATCCAGTAATCACAAACAGCTTTGTGCTTTGTCACTTCTGACAAGAAACAAAGTCTCAGCTCTCAAATAATGTCAATTTTATTGCAAAAATTAATCAATAAATGCTGTTTTGCTGCTCTTTAAAGGGGTCCTATTATGCTTTTTCACTTTTTCAACTTTAGTTAGTCTGTAATGTTGCTGTTTGAGCATAAAAAGATCTGCAAAGTTACAAAGCTCAAAGTCCAATTCAAAAGGAGATATTTTATTTAACAGAAATCACTTTTCAAAAGCTACAACGAACGACTCGTTTGGACTACAACGCATATTTTCTGGGATTTGTGATATCACAAATACCGATGAATGGGACGAGACCTGGTTGAGCTGCATTAAAGAAGGCAATGAGTGTTATCACTATGTTGGAGACGCACTAGTTTTCACAAGGCAGACAAACTTAGAGTGGTTACAATCATCCGGGTTTAAATCACGCTCAAATTGATTTGATATTGATGCAATATTTGCACTGAAACTTGCAGGCGGCTATGGTAAGGTGTATGATATTTCCCGACCAGGCGCCGAGTGCTGCCAATCACAACACACACTGGCCCAGCTAATCAATCACAGCACATTTCGTATTTCAGAAGGCGGGCCTTCATTTGATATAGGAATTATTCTAGCCATTCATGCCAGACTGGGGAGAGAGGTGTTGTAATAATGTAAACTATGTGAAAATCTTTAGTTTTTCGAACAACCTAGTATGAGAGCCTGTTCTAGTACACCCCTAAAACAAAATCAAGACTTTGTAAAAGTGCATAATAGGACCCCTTTAAGGTGGCGTGACAGATCGCTGTATAGCAGTAAATAAACATGAATGAACATCAGAAGGTATGATGAAAGATACACTACAACTTATGTCTCATGTAATCACTCAGTAGATGGTTAAACCACAAAAAGACTCCAATAAAACAGCTTGTGATCAATATGTCACTTAGAATTTACCTTAGGAAAGTTATTTATACAGTGTTCACTGGAAAAAAACACTAGTAGAGAGCTCATTTACTGTTAATTATATATGTATGTTTGAATAAATCTAAAGTAATGGAACAAATGAGAGGGTTCCTGTATAGTTTACATCAATATTTGGAATAAAAAATCTTATCGGCTGAGAAATGTATTATTGGTGCATCTCTTCTATTTATATATCAGTTCATTGTGATGAATTGAAAATTTGTTGAACAATAAATCTGTAGTTGCCTTAATATATTTATTGGCTAAATTAAGCATTTAGTGAATGAACCTAAACAATTCTGTGACAAATTTTAAGATGATACTCGAGAAAACCTAAAAATCTGAAAAAGTTGCATTGAATTTGTAAGTTTTATTAACAGTTCATTTTTGACACTGCATCAATTTTTACTATTATTATTATGATTTGTGATTTATTCATTATTTTCAGCATGACTCATATGAACCACTTTTATGAATATTTTATGGCTATTCTATGGGAATTCCAGTTCCCATTAACTGTAATTGGATGAAAATAACAAGCGGTACTTTCTTCAAAATATCTCTTTTAGTGTTCCACAGAAAGAAGTCATATGGGTTTGGAATGACATGAGGGCGAGTACAAATTACCGAACTTTGATTTTTGGGCAAACTAATCCTGTAAGTGCCCTGGCTTCTTAACTAGAGCGGACATTGTTTCTCCTGTGTGCTGTACTTTGCCATTTTGATGAATGGTGGAGGCAAGTTGGGTTATTCCTGGACGGGAGGTCCGTCTCCTGCCTTTGCTGATATACTTATCGTGGTTTAAGGGGAAATACCGAATTGCAGCCAGTATTAAGAGTTAAACGTCTACATCACAGAACTACCTGACAAGGGCTCAAACTAGCAAGCTGTGTGCATGTTCAGAGGCAAATGTGTCACTGCACCGGCACAGTTTCTCTTGTCGTCTACAGAGTGCATGGCAGCCACGCTGTCTCCGTATGTCTTGTTGGTGTTTTTAGAAGTGAACATTGCTTTCTGCGCTGCCTGAATGGAATTGGGGGAGCACATTTAGTCAGTGTAACAGAGTCTTGTGTGAATGAGCCTGTGATTAATTCTGACTGCACTTTGACTCTCTCCTGTACAATAGGATTCATTACAACCCATTTGCTCCAGCAATCTGTTTAGAAGAACTAAGGCAGGCTGAATTCTAATTTTTCTTGATGAAATCAGAGATGAGATCGGTGAATAACTGCAATTCCGGGGAAGATCAATCTTTCTGCACGCTTTCGTGTGGTATTGATTTCTTTCGGTGCAGTTTTTGACAAGTCTCATTAGTAGATCATTTTATTTGCAGCTTGATTTACATTTACAATTACATGACAATCATTCTTTTGTCCAAATCTATTAATTTATTCCAAATATTAAATATATTAATACATCCAATATACACACACTACTATATATACATTAATATGTACAATTTAATTCATTAAAAATTATCTTAAATTATACATTAATAATTCATAATATTTATTATTATATTACATTATGTTGTTATTGTTTAGTTTCTGTTTTTCTGATTGAGAATCTGTTTTATTTATTTAGTAGTAAACTGAAAGAACAGAAGCCCATTAATGAGATTCCAGCATGTGTGCTGCATTCCACCGGAGGACGACTTCTTGTGCCACATTTTACAGGTGCTCACCCCAGATTCCTGGCTAAAATCCTCTGAACAAACCTCTGAAATCCAGCCTCCATACGGATCCTTTCATTTTGAATAATCTAAATCACTCTTTACCTCACTTTTGGTGCGGTGTTGAACTCACCTTTTTCACCTATTTTGGCTTGTCTTGAGTAGAAAGAAAGAAAAAAAAAACCTTATATAAATTCAACTCATTATTATTTAAAGTACAGCTCACACTGGCTCAAGTATTTGTGCTGCATAATAATAGAATATATCAAGTTGATTTAATGCAGAGTGATTTGAAGGTGTTTCAGGCCTGCCACTGTGCCCTCGGGGTCTCAGAGCTCACAGGATTGATTTAGACATACTGTGCACAGCTCTGTGTCCTGTGATGGAGTTCGTATCATCCATCATTCCTGAAAGAGAGAGGCCAAAGAAAACCCAGAGATGTTGACAATCAGACATGTTGCAATACTGACTTGCTGTCAAATTATCTTGTGTGGTGTCTATCTGTCTTATGCAGAATTTAAGTTCTATTACACCCTGTTTTATTACTGTGTTTGCCTTTTTGTGCTGATCTGTTCCATGCATTTTACTAAATGGTTGCTTTAATAATATATCATTAAAAAAAAAATTAAACGTATAATAATAATAATAATAGTTATTATTATTATTATTATTATTATTATTATTATTATTATTATTATTATAGAAATTAGAGACTCTCCAGCCTTGAACTGTTTTAGGAAATCTTTAAAGACTTTAAAGGCTTATTGTTACCGAATGTGATTATTATTATTATTATTATTATTGAATGGAATGCTCTACCATCAGGAATTAGAGACTCTCCAGCCTTGAACTGTTTTAGGAAATCTTTAAAGACTTTAAAGGCTTATTGTTACCGAATGTGTTTTAATTTTTCTCTTTTGTGTTTATTGTTGTAACTATTATGTCTTGCTGTTGTTGTAGCACTTTGGGTGAAGAAAAGTGCATGATAAATAAAATGCATTATTATTATCATTATTATATATAATACAAATATTACTATATATTGTATTTAATTGTATTTGGGCTGTCAACTATTTTAGTGCTATATAATACTATTGTAAAAAAAAGAACATTGTATATTATACATATAGATTTTTTTTTAAAGTGTTGCTGTTGTTAATAATAATCATAATTATAACAACATTTTTTTCTTTATTTTTTTGGTTATAATAAAGTATA
>NW_015505211.1:1962725-1974007 GCF_001515645.1 Sinocyclocheilus grahami
ATTTTTTTTGTTATATTTGTTGTTGTTATAATAACAGTTTTTATAATAACCAAGAACAACACATTTTCAATATATTTTTGAATTATTCAGAATTATTATTAGTAGTAGTAGTATTGCTGTTGTTGCGGTTTAATTGTCATTGCAATCACAATACAATTGAGTTGGTCGATCTGTCTTTCAGATAACTGTCAGCGATGGAAAACAAAAGAGAAACAATAATATATGTATGTCTGTCTGTGTGTGTGTGTATATATATATATATATATACAGTATATATATATAGTTTCTCTTATATTTTCCAGTACTTCTCTCCATGAACATCACATTTTAAAGATTGGGGGTCAGAGACTTGATTAATTGCTTATCTCACTATATAAAACACTTTATTGCTAGTCAATCGAAGAGCAAAAATTGTGATTTATGCACCAGTGGCGGACACACAAGATGGATTTTACTTTACAGGAATCACGAAGTCAGTGGCAATCAAATTACCATAATTATTCATTGATATGCAAATGCGTACAGATGTTCGACGAGCAACAGATGTGCTCTTCATGTCGAGCAACATGACAATATGATAGACTGTGAAGGAAGACATATTACAATGTGTCTGTCTATGCAAATCTGAAGCTGGATTTCTCACAAGTCCATTCAGCCTAATACAAATCCTCTCCAGCACATGCACATATACTAAGAAATTCTGAAAGATTTTCAAGGCAATGTAGCTGAAAGGTCCAGAATAATCATCGGGAGCAGGGCCGGTTAATGATTTGTGGCTCTTAACCCACGGCTGTTGGATTGTAGGGCTACCATCTCATAGCAGTGAAGGACCAGGAATACAATCCTCCACGCTGAACATATAATGAGCACAATCAAGCTGCTTATCAAATGTTAAACCTGCAATTTAACCAATGCAGCTGCACTAATTCAAAGCAGATTCCGCTCTTGTAGCGTGTAAATGAGCTTTGTATGAGGTAATTACATGTATTTTTTCAGATATGAATGTTGAGGTTCACATTAAAACTGCATGTGGTGAAGAGACTGTGGTGGATTTCAGACTTGGAATCCAAGTCTGAGAGTCAGCTTTTAACATTTTCTAATTTATTTCATTGCAAATTATATTAACAGCGTGACAATTTGAAAGTTGGAATGCAAAATTAGCATGAAATTGAGAATCTCAGCATTTAATTAGGGGAAGTCGTGGCCTAATGGTTAGAGAGTCGGACTCATAACCCAAAGGTTGTGGGTTCGAGTCTCGTACCGGCAGGGATTGTAGGTGGGGGGAGTGAATATACAGCACTCTCTCCCACCTTCAATACCACGACTGAGGTGCCCTTGAGCAAGGCACCGAACCCCAAATTGCTCCCCGGGCGCCGCTGCATAAATGGCTGCCCACTGCTCCGGGTGTGTGTTCACGGTTTGTGTGTGTTCACTGCTGTGTGTGTGCACTTTGGATGGGTAAATGCAGAGCACTAATTCCGAGTATGGGTCACCATACTTGGCCACATGTCACTTCACCTTTTAATGTCCTTCATTTGCTGCAAAAAACAGCAGCACTTGAGCTGCACAAACTTTGACATGAAATTAGGATGATCATGTGATCCATGATAATTTAAGATCTATTTAAAGAGCATTTTCTTCATTGGAAGAAATCTGACCTTTCATACTGTTACGGAACTACTCTGAGACTGAGTGAGGATCCACTTTGAGGATCCAAAACGGAAAAAGATTTTTTTTATATACAATACACTGAATATTTTTGACAATAAAGGACTTCTGAAGAGATGGAAGGAGCATACTGGTGGCAGTAAATAATCAGTCAAAAAAAGCAGTGTTTATTAGGAAAGTCCAGAATCGAAATCAGACAGCAGGCGAGGGTCAACACACAAGCAATCAGTCCGACTAAACAACAAGGCAGAGAACACAGGCAAAAGGGTAATCCAGAACACAGGCTAAGAGTCCAAAAACCAAGATATATATAAACAGGAGAAATGCTCAGAGATGCAGTGTAACACTTACAAGACTTTGCAAAGAATGACAAACTAAACCAGGTTTATATAGTGTGAACAGGCAGGGTAAATGAGACACAGGTGCAGACAATGAGTATGATGAGTCCATGCAAAGGATTATGGAAAATGGAGTCTGATGGTGCTTTCACAACTGGCCCGTTTCTCCCCTTAGCTCGGTTCGTTTGGGCATATGTTAACACGGCAATTGCACCCGGATCTGCGCCAAAACAATCGGTCCGAGATTGCCTGAACGAGGTGGTCTCGGCTCGATCGAAAACGAACTCTGGAGTGGTTCGATTGTAGTGAGAAAGCAATCCGATCTAACGAACTAGGCTATATCACAATGTATAATGGGTAATTACGTAAGTTCCGTGAAAAGCATTAGCTTTGTTGTTTTGCTAATACTTCAAAATGAACCTGTGAATGTCTGTGGGTGAGCACGTCTTTGCCATTCAAAATAAAAACGCACTTTTTCATTTTATAATGCCGTCTTATTGCTCTTCTTCCTAGTAGGTGCATTTTTTAAAAAAAATCCCGATGAATCCTGGACTCCTGCTCAAAATGATAAATTAATATAAGGACAGCTACAAAAAAAAAAGCCCGCAAAGTTGTTGTCGTTCCATCCTGACGGATGACAGCCATGACAGCTAAGTAGAATCCCGGAACTTTGACCAATGAGACAACAGTTTACTCACGTGTGACTTGTATTAACAAATTTGGTCCGTTTAGAAACTTTGTCGTGTGAAAGCGAACTGCACCAAGAATAAAAAGCAACATTGTAATAATTTTAATCCCTGTTTCGGAACAAAGCAATCGATCTACAGGTGTGAAAGCACCCTGAGAGGGTGGCAAAAGTCAGGGGTGGAGTGCCCACTGGTGGAGTTCATGGGCACTCCAGCTGGAGATCGTGACACATAGACTTATATTTGAGATGAGGCCCCTCCCACCAACAGTAATGCCATGTATGAAAATTTATTGTGCACCTGCTGCAACATACTACTGAGTTTTTTTCAATTTCGAGAACGAACGATTGCACGCAATTGTATGGCAAAGTCTGGTGACAAGTCATCAGTGTACTGAACGGCTAAAGTGCTTGCTATTTGAAACAGGTCATTGTCACAGAAGTGCAGCAGTAGACCAGTTCACAAAAACAGTTTGCATCATAAAGGTGTAGCTATATTGAATTTGTTTTTTTAATGTTAATGCATTAAGCCACATTAAGCGTAATGGTAATACAAAAATGTGCTTCATGTGGTAACATCTACATTCATTTTATTTTTTAAAAAATGCTAAAAATGTTATTTAACATTATAAATATATTAGGTTACACCAACAAAACTAAATTAAGGGGTAAGAACAGGTAGAAATAGCTATTTAACAACAATTGCACGTTACCATTTTTATTTTTACGGTAAACGCTTTATGTAAAACTTTGCATCTTGCATTCATATTCTGGGCTCTTCTAAAGAGTTTGACATTTTAATATCAGTCTTAATGCATAGGGGTGCGCAGGGCACAAACCAACACGGGGTTAGTTGTAAAACATGGTTTAAACATTTCCACACATGCTAGTATAACAAAACTTACGGTATTTACTAGTTGCCATATTAATACTATACAGAGAAAAAATTGTGCCAAAGTTAAAAAACCTTTTGAAGATATCGCTGAATTAACATTTATTAAACCATAGGAAAAGTACATTTCTGGCTGAAGTAAATTTTCAGTTTTGGCTGTAGTAAATCAAAATTTTTTGTATTTGGGACAAATGTGCAATTATTTTGATCTCCGGTCAAAGCAGCAGCTTAGAAAGTTCTTTAATGCTTCGCTAACTAGCAGAGGATACTAACCAATTTTAAATTCCATGTTGTTACACTGTGTTGCCCCGCTATTATTAGAACTATGCTATTCTATGACATTAGCAATATAATTTACACAAATTACTTACATGAATTTTAATGAGAAACCACGAGAAACAGATGAATAAAGACTGAGAGTCAATGCTCAATGTTCAGAAATTAATGTTTCAAGAAATGTAAAGCATTTTGGCTCGTCTGTTTGTCTCCTGTTCTGTCAGAGCAGAGAGAATGTCTGAATGTTTCTTCATATTTGCCCACATTGTTTTGAACTATGTTGTAAAGCTGTGTGTTGTGATCAAGGGCCATCACAAGCATGGTTGCAATGTGTTCATTGTCAAACTCCAAAATTAGTTTATAATTAATTCTTAAAAAAACACCATTATTTTGTTTGAAAAAATTAATCATTTTATTATCATTTCATTAGATCAGAGAACATTTTAAGCTGTCATATGGTCATCATGTTACAACGTGACCCTCAGATGTTACACGTACATCTTGCATTTTATGTTTGTAAGTGTAATGTTTGTTTTTATGTTTAAATGATTTAAATGACTCATTCTGAATGTTGTCCCCATGGGAGCCCATGAATTTCACTGAATTTTGGAACTTCTATATTGTAATATTGATGGTAATGTGATGGTAATGCAGTGGCACTTTACAACTTTTATGATTATCATATCCATGCACCATGGCATTAGCATAATATTCCAATATTCATTTATTTAATTTGAATGAAATTAATGGCATGCTATGAATGTAACTTTTTTGGCTCTGAGATGAAATCACTAAGCCATACCAACCTACTTGAGAAGACAAGACTTGCAAAACTGTTGTTTTTAACAGTTTACACTTGATTTTAATGCTTGGCTTTCAATTGAGGCTTTTGTTTAGTGTAATTATTGTGGATGGAGGTAGCGCAGGGGGCGGCATCACAGTCAGATACCTGGAATCTGTGTGTTTTTGTGGTGTAGGGTGAAGGGCAATTCTGAATTGAGAGCGCATGCTGTGGAGAGAAATGCTTTCAAGACAAACAACTGCCTGTCATGTTTCGGAACACCCGCTGGAACAGGAGTATCAGTCATTTTGAAGATGCCACAAAGGAATGTCCAATAAAATTCAGTTTCCTTATCCAAAGCCTCATTCTAAATCACTGCCACTTATACATGTCTATTATTTCATGCTGTAATGGATGGCTTTCATAATGTCATCTTGAACAATGCAACACTTTGCAATGCGATGTTTTGCTGTTTTACTAGCTGAGTGGAGATAAGATTAAGGGTTTTAGAAATGTGTTCATGATATACATGTAAACACAGCCATATTCTTCTGATGATGTCTCAGGCATTATGGGATGGCATTTTGATGGCTGCACAGTATCTTTAATGGTATAGGCTGTACTGTATGTTAAAGGATATAATTAATGGAATCATAAATCAAAGGATTCATGGTCCAAAATACTAAAACTACAATAATCTGATGCATTTAAATGTGCTGATAAACTATTAATTTCAACATTTAATTTGAAAGAAGTTAAAGCCATTTTGAAGAAAAAAATGGCCTTTACTGTAACTCTAAATTGTAATAAAACCGTAATAAAATTACGGTAATAAAATTGTATCCACCCTCTGATTTTCACATAGTAAAAAAAAAATGTAATTCAAATATTTTCTTATTTTTTTGTATTTTATTTGACCATGTGTTTCAGTTCAAGATGCATAGATTTTAATAGCAGCATTAATATATAGTAGTTTTTACATTTTATTAGTTATATATTTATCAGAATATAAATTATATATATTCATAAATATGTATTTATATATATATATATATATATATATATATATACACGCACACCATTTGTTTGACCTTTTCATAATATTTTCAATGTTTTACAGTGTAATAATGATTACAGTGTAGTAACAATATCTTTCATTGTACAGTATATACTATTGGTGTTTACATAATTTTTTTCATTATACATTTTTTTTTTTTTACATTACATGACATGCTTTCTCTAAGGCAGCCTTCCAGTTCTTTATATGTGTACATGTATAGTTCTTTGTGTCAGTGTGGGCACCAAAGCCATCTAAACACAACAGAGTTTTGTCCTGACAATATATACGGGACCTCCACAGTGTGCTTTCCTGCCTCTCGTGTCATAACTGTAAGACAGGGGTGACATGCGTTCCCATCTCCTTTAGTATCACGAGGCACTGCTGTAATGTTCGTTCTGTATGCGTGTGTATCAGGGACGTCTGAAGGACACTTGGACGTGACGGTTCTGAAGAAAGATTCTCCATTGTGCACTATAATTGATTTCTACTTGAGTTCAACTGGCTTTTCACTGAAAACTGTTTCACTATAATAGTCCTCCTGAAAACACATGACCGCAGATGGTTCTGATCTGCAGAGGCTGTATATCGCACCTTTGATTGAACAAGTTCAGATGTGTTATCTGGTAAAGGGTGCGTTCCAGATACATGCACTCATTTTAGTCCAAATCAGAAGCTCACATGAAAAACGAAAGCCAGAATTTATTGACTCTCTAGTAACCAGTACAGAATAATGATCTTGGTCTGCAACATTTATCACTTTGGAAGAGACAAGAAATATAGGTTCCTAGTGACATATTTTCTGTTATGGGTTGTGCTAACTCTGACTTTTGACATTAGGTTTAAATTGGATTTGTTGATGCCAGTCCATTAAGTCAAACAAAAATGTGTTTGCTGTAGGCTATACACATTAGCCAAAAAAAGACTTCGTGTAAAATCACGTAGTCATCAAAAAGCACATTATGAGCACATTGGGTGATTGAAGTCCAAAGGCAATTATTGTGCATTCTTACTGTAGAACATTCAAATGTTTTTAAAGGATTCCTTTAAGAATTAGCACTAGTAGTAATTGTATTCATTATCATTAAACAATGTGTGCATTTGTATTAACTAGAGACATTGAAAGGAAAGTTTTAAGCTCTGAGAGACATGTGGCCTTTGTGTCTCTTTTGGATGAAAAATTAAATCTCATGTGGAGTAGTAGTGAGCAGCCAAAATGCAGAATAATCTTTACTTCAAAGAAATGCCTTTGGGTAATAAAAAATTGCTCCACTTAAAATCTACTGCTTATAAAATGAAGAGGGGGAAAACACAAGTGGTATTTTCAAGTTCAAGTGGTCTAGTTGAAAATGCTGTTTTTTATTTATCACATCACTTTAAAAGCTGTAATGTAGTAATTGATTTAAAAACTGACAATGAATGTTGAACTGGTTCCAAAAAATATTAAGCAGCAACAGTTTCCAACATTGATAATAAATCAGTATATTAGAATGATTTCTAAATGATCACGTGACACTGAAGACTGGAGAACTGACTGATGAAAATTCAGGTTTTGCATCACAGGAATAAATAATATTTTAAAGTATATTAAAATATAAAACTGTTATTTTATATTGCAATAATATTTCACAATATTACAGTTTTTTCTGTATTTTTGATCAAATAAATACAGCCATGATGATTATAAGAAACTTCTTTATAAAACATTAAAACCTCACTGATCCCAAATTTTTGAACACAATGTACAGTGTATATATAATGTATACAGTATATGAATATTTGTGAATAAACACTGAGGTTTGAAAGAAAGTTTTTTTTATCAGGTAGATATCCCTTTATTAAAAATCCTTACAAAAGTACCGTGATCTTACCTTGATACTTTGACTGTCAGATGATCAGATGGAAATACCATGGCATTTTGATATATATTACCTTTATACCGTCTCAAAAACACCATGGTGTTTCCTGCAGTCTGTTTGCTGTGTCCAAATCATGATAATCATAGCCCTGATGTGGTCTGCAAATCATAATTGCTGTCTTATGCCACTTTGGCCCATTCAGCCTGAGGTTACGATGCCCTGTGTCTCCTTCAATCAGTCACACGGGACATCTCTACCTCTATGTGTGGAGAGAAGGAAGCGCTACCTGCCACAAAAGATGAGGTCGCAACATGGTTCCCCATTCAAAATGAATTAAGTGTAAGCCATATATGTTGAGATACCTGCTTGTAGGTGTCCAGCAAAACAACCGGCAGGTGACAGGGGCCTGATGGGGTCTGTATTCCCCATCCTACTTAAAAATGTATGGAGAGAGACAGGGTGGAAGGTGTATTGCCATTTCCACATCCATTAAATAAGCTTCTTTATGTGCCGAGCTCTGCTGACTGGCTTTGTTATCGAGAGTTTGAGTGAACCGCTTTAAGAGGGATTATGGGATAGCTTGAGGGTTTGACTGAACTTGACCTCTCACGTTGTTTGAACTTACTTGGTATAGGTGGAACTGTAGTTCTGAGATATGTCACATACACTTAAGATGGTGGGAGAGTTGTCAACTCCGTTTCATAGATGTTTCAATATATGATTTTCAGTATAATTTCTATCACAATTATGTAAATAGTAAAAAATATGTATTACTGTTGCCATCTCTGTCATGTTTTTCTTTCTTTTCTGAATTCTGTTTCAAATAAATGCTCGTCTTTTGCACAACTGCTTTCAACATTGATAATAATAAGACATGTTTCTTGAGCAGCAAATCAGCATATTAGAATGATTATAATGATAATGGCTGGTGAAAATTCAGATTTGTCATCACTGGAATAAATTACATTTTGAAATATATTAAAATAGAAAACAGTTACTTTAAATTGCAATAATAATTCACAATATTACTGTATTGTCTGTATTTTTTATTTAAATACTGTAAGTTCAGCTTAATTAGTTCAGCATAAGAGACTTAAAAAAAGAGAGAAAAAAAATCTTGTGTATGTATATAAACATTAACTATATAAATAAATAAATTATTTATATATATATTCCCCCCACTGCAATGTTTTGGTATAAAACTATGTTTTTCTATGTTAAAGGAACACGCCACTATTTTTAAAAAATAGCCTCATTTTCCAACCCCCTTAGAGTTAAACAATTGAGTTTTACTGTTTTCGAATCCTTTCAGCCGATCTCCGGATCTGGCGGTTGCACTTTTAGCTGCAGTCTAGCATAGATCATTGAATCTGATTAGACCGTTAGCATCTCGCTCAAAAATGACCAAAGAGTTTCGATATTTTTCCTATTACCTAGCTGGGGACTATTTTCAGGCGCTGCGTAATATCATTGCACCTGCTTTTCCATCAGTCTTAGTACACGATATAATTACAGAAGAGTTAAGTTTTAAATAGGAAAAATATCGAAACTCTTTGGTCATTTTTGAGCGAGATGCTAACGGTCTAATCAGATTCAATGATCTATGTTAAGCTGCAGCTAAAAGTGTTACCCTATTTTCAAAAATAGTGGTGTGTTCCTTTAAAAAAGTGTCTTATTTTTGGTATTGACCTACTTTAAAGAATATTTTAAAAGGTCATTAAGATCGGTCCATTGATGCTACTAATTCTAAACCATTTATTTAAGAAGATAAAGCAAATCTATTCTGGCATTCTGAGTAGGATCCACTCGTCGATTAATGATATACTGTGTGTGTGTGTTTATTGTCTGAATGTTTTGTTTATACATACGGAAAGATTGAGTTTAAAAACATTGTGATTTATCTCAGAAATGAGTGGAAGATGTAAGTATTTATACAGTAGATACTGAAATTAGACAGTAAGATTGAAACTGCAAATTGTTTTGCCCTTGGAAACAGGCAGATATAGAGTGTGCAATGTACTGTAGGTTGAATTTATCTCTTGTAGATGAAGTAAAGCTTTATCTCTCTTTCTCTTTAAAGCTACAGTATAGGGTAGACAGTGTTTCATTTATAGGATCTTGTCGTTTTCCATGCATGATGACAGCTGTCAGTCAAATAGTTTTCAGTGCCATTGTTTTCATTTCAAAAGTCTGAGAGTAAGTAGTGTAGCACTCTACTCAGAGTTAACTGTAGTTTATATGTTTGTAGCTCAGTGGAATGTTTTCTCCCAGCATCGTGAGACCGTAAGTTTTATTTTTCTAGCTCAGTGGCAACAATAAACAAGCATCTGCATCGTTATTGATCACACATTCCTGCAAACACAAAACCAACCATCAATCGATGTGTTTCCCATTTCAATGGATGCAAGCAGCTGAGCATATTAAAAAACGATTCCGTGTGAAAACCAGCCTCCCTTATTTTTTATTCTGTCTGAGGATCCCAAAAAAAAGTCACTTTTTTTTTTCTTTCTTTTTTACTGACAGTGAAGTTAGGTTCAAATTAGGGATGTATTGATTTATTAATCACATAGATCAATAAATGCCATGAAAATTCTCCAAATTAAGATAATTCAAACTTTGACAGACAAGTTAAGAATTATAGTTCAATCAAAAAAGAAAAACGTCCCAGGTTACGTATGTAACCATGGTTCCCCGAGGGAACGAGATGCTGCGTCGGAAAAAGCTAGGGGAACGCCTTCAGCGATACCAAGCTCTGAATCATATGTGTAATCAGTCGAACGATGGGCGAGATGTCCGCGGCGGGTGACGTCATGACCAGGAAGCTTTAAAAGCACGTGAGGTGCAGCCGGCGCTAGCTTCTTAGGAGTGAAGCAAGCTCTAGTAGGGATGCCGGAAGTATGGCCTTGCGACGCAGCGTCTCGTTCCCTCGGCGAACCATGTTTACATACGTAACCTGGGACGTTCCCCTTCGGGAACTCGAGCTGCATCGGAAAAAGCTAGGGGAATGAAATGTCCACGCCGCCAGACTTGCAAATCCCTGCCTAGTCTGGAAGGGCACAGCTATGGCAAGAGAACAGTGGGGCCTGGAGTGGCTCACAAATCTAGGTCATAGAACCTGACAAATGTGAGGGGCGTAGACCATCCTGCAGCGTTGCAGATGTCCTGCATAGGAACTCCTGCCAGAAAGGCCTTGGAGGCCGCCACACTTCTTGTCGAGTGAGCCTTGACCCCCAATGGTGAGGGGAGATCAGAGGACTCATAGGCAACAGTAATGGCATCAACTATCCACCGGCTGAGGGTCTGCTTGGAAGCAGGATGACCTCTCTTAGGGGGACCATAGCACACAAGCAGTTGGTCTGCCTTTCTCCACCGGGCAGCTCTGTGGACGTAAGCGTCCAGTGCTCGCACTGGACACATACAATTAAGCCTCTGCTGGTCGGGCTCCCTAAAGGGAGGAGGATAAAAAGCCTGGAGTACGACAGGCCGTGGTGTAGAGGAGGGGACCTTAGGAACATACCCCGCCCGAGGGTATAAAAAAAAGCTTTGGCCAGACCGGGCGCAAACTCGAGATAGGAAGGAGCCACAGAAAGGGCCTGCAGATCCCCAACTCTCTTCAGAGAAGATACAGCTAAGAGAAACAATATAACCAGAGGGTCCTTGCCCACAGAGTGACCATCAAGAGGGGCGTGGTAGGCCGCTATAGCCGCCACGTAGACCTTCAGGGTG
>NW_015505211.1:1974029-1975133 GCF_001515645.1 Sinocyclocheilus grahami
AGCACACTTTTCTTGGCATTTAGTCTTAACCCCAACTTTCCCATATGAGCAAGAACGACATCTCGATGCCGAACCCCCGTCTGCTCTGATTGAGCTAAAATCAACCAATCGTCGATGTAATTGAGTATGCGGACGCCCTGGAGCCGCAGAGGAGCCAGGGCAGCGTCCACACACTTCGTGAAAGTACGGGGTGAGAGTGCTAGGCCGAAGGGAAGGACCCGATATTGGTAAGCTTTGCCCCTGAAAGCAAACCTCAGGAACTTCCTGTGACTGGGAAGGATGGGGACATGAAAATAAGCATCTTTTAGATCTATCGTGACGAACCAGTCATCGAACCTGATCTGAGACACGACCTGTTTGACAGTGAGCATTTTGAACTTCAGACGCATGACTGAGCGGTTCAATAGCCGCAGATCTAAAATTGGACGCAACCCTCCATCCTTCTTCGGCACGATGAAGTACCGGCTGTAGAACCCGGCCTCCCTGTCGAGAGGAGGGACCACCTCGATGGCCTCCTTCCTCAAGAGAGTATTGACTTCTTGTTCTAATACCAGAGCCTGCTCTAATGTGAGAAAAACCCCTTTGAAAGGCGGCGGCGGAGCGCCGAACTGAATGCGATAACCTCTTTCTACAGTCTGCAGGACCCAATGAGACTCTGGGCCCACTAGTGTGAGAAAAACCCCTTTGAAAGGCAGCGGCGGAGCGCCGAACTGAATGTGACAACCTCTTTCTACAGTCTGCAGGACCCAATGAGATACATTTGGCAGTAGTTTCCACGCTGCTAAATAATCTTCTAAGGGAACCAGTTTCGCGAGACTGGCCTCTGGTGTCTTTGTAGCTGCTAGCTGGGTGGCGTGAAGCGGTGGACCGGCAGGAGATCGCCGAACTAGCTGCTTGAGAGACAGCTAGTCTTCGGTGAAGGGGTGGCGAGGCTCTCGGCTCCCCTACGTTTCCGGGCGGAAAATACAGAGAAAAACTTTTGCTGGGGACCACTGCGCCCTGGCACACTGGCCGGGTTGGCAGAACGGTTTCCTGAGGGCGCTGCGGAGAGACGGACACCGTGTAATGCGGTGTACCACGGTCTTCCAACGTCGTGGCCGGGCT
>NW_015505211.1:1977076-1987450 GCF_001515645.1 Sinocyclocheilus grahami
GCTCCCGCCCAGCAGCCCCCAGAGCTATAGAACGGCGAGGGAAAAACCGCTGGAATGCCGCTGCCTGTTTACAGGCCTCCTGGTATCTGTCGACGACCAAATCGACGGCGTCGCCGAACAGACCAGAAGGCGCAAGCGGGGCATCCATAAGGCAGACCCTGTCCTTCTCTTTCATATCGGACAGGGTCAACCATAAATGCCTCTCCGCCGCCACCAGAGCTGCCATGGACCGCCCAATAGCACGGGCGGTCTCCTTGGTGGCGCGAAGGGCTAAATCAGCGGTTCTCCTCAGTTCTAAGATGTCATCTGCTTTAACTTACTCGTCTTCATCCAGCTCTTTTAGCAGGTCGGCCTGGTACGCCTGTAACACTGACATAGGGTAGCGACCTGGTCTGCAGAAAGCGTTCGAGTTTGCTTTTCTGCGGTTCAGTCTGTTTCTCTGCGGGCCACTCGATGTTCAGCTTGGCAACCGCACGAGTAACTACCTCCATTAGCTCCTCATATTGTGGGGATTGAGGGGGCGAATCCTCGACGCTCTCCACATCAACCTCCTCAGAGGAAGTTAGGAGAAGCGCAGAGCCCGCTCTCCGGGGGGGATGTAGCCGCAGAACGGGCTTCCGATCTCAGCGAGCGGGCAGCGGATCTGGCAGGTGAGGAAGAAGATAGGGACTCGCCCGTCTCCATTCCCTCCACCAGATCCAGCTGCGAACCCCCCGAGCGCAGCTGCCACTCCGCCTTGGCGGAAGCGGGGCCAGCACCGTGAGGAACGCTGGTGAAGGCTCCATCCTCAAAGAGAGCCTTCCGGGAGCGAAGCAAACGCAGTGGCAACTGCCCACATTGCGGACAGTCGGCCCTCTCGAGAGCCGACGCCGCGTGCTCCGCTCCCAAGCAGACCACGCACAAACTGTGTGTATCCCCGCTCGTGATGTAGCGTGGGCAGGGAGGAACACACAGTCTGTAACGCGATCTGCTTTCGCCCTTTTTTGTCTTATTTATTGACAGACAACAATAAATAAGACTCACAGAACATAAATCGTGACCGACACACACAGAGAGCTTTGCTGAATGACAGAAAGCTAGCGCCGGCTGCACCTCACGTGCTTTTAAAGCTTCCTGGTCATGACGTCACCCGCCGCGGACGTCTCGCCCATCGTTCGACTGATTATACATATGATTCAAAGGCGTTCCCCTAGCGTTTTCCGACGCAGCTCGAGTTCCCGAAGGTGAACAGTTCATTTATTCACTCTCATGTCATACCAAACATGCTTGAATTTCTCTTTTTCTATGCAACGTGAAAGAAGATATTATGAAAACTGTCACATAAGTTCTAGAGAATATTGGATCCCATTGACTTTCATTGTGTGGGAAAAAATACTTCCACAGAAGAAAGGCAGTCATACAGGTTTGGAATGACATGACAGTGAATAAATGATGACAACGTTTTAATTTTTGTGTGATTTAACAATAAAAAAGGAAATTTTAAATGCACTGTTGTTTACATAATTGATGCGATTATTTATAGAAGCTTATTATGCAAGTTTTTATCTCTAAATTTAGACTTTTCCCCCCTGCAATTCAGACTTAAATTCAGATATAAACTGCAAGAAAAAAGTCAGACCTGTGAGATAAAGATAAGTGTATTTTTTCCTTCTTTTTTTCATCTCCCAAACAGAATTGAGAGATATAAACTTTGATTTGCAAGAAAATGTTTGAAATGTAAATTCACACCTCATTACCTTATAAAAAGTCATTACCTTTTATATATTTGTATCCTGTGGCAGAAACAGGCTTCCATAATTATTTCATAAGTTAATGTGTGAAATTGAAATCAGTAGCACCTGAATTGAATTGCCTTCACAGAAAACTAAGGCAGCTACTCTATTCCTGGCACCGGTTGTGTTGCAGATGGGCTGCTAAACCTCAACTGTAAATGGTTAGTTAAAGTGCCAGTGCTCTCGAGGCAAATTCAGCTTCTGATGGAGGGGAGTGGTCTAGACCGAAGCGAACTGAAACGCAGCCTTTGTCCAGTCTCTCTGGATGTCACTGTCAGACACTGCTGAGAAGGTTTAACTCATTAGACTGCCTCTTTCACTCTTTCCCTCAATGAAAACAGAATTAACTGGCTCTACAGCACCCCGGAAATTGATTTCTCCCCCCACCCCTTTTTCATTGCACAGTTTGCGTAGATGAAAACAAAACGGAACAAACCCCTCATGGTTACTCTTGTAGTTGTGCTGTCAGTCAGCGCTTGACGTATATTAAGTTAGCAATGAGAGCAGCGCACATTTCATTTTCTCTGCTCCTCGTTCCAAAGGCTGCACAAAGCATTTCTGTCACACGAGGCAATTGGCGTGGAGACTTTTAGCAAGAACAGCATCCAAACAGATGGGGAAGTATGAATGAAGTAGAGAGGGAAAGAGAAAGCGAAGTATTTAAATTAAGAAAGAAAGCAAGACAATTTCACGCTCTTAGCCCGTCATCCACTTTAATAGACCAATGCATAAACGTTTGCATTAAACTTTATTTAAATTTGAAAATTAGATTGAAATTTATTTATATATTTAATTGAAATGTAAAAGGCTATTTTTTTAGGATCATTGTGATTTTTTTTTATTTATTTTTTTTAGATTAGTATTAGCAGTAGTAGTAGTAGCAGTAAAAAGTATTTGGCATAAAAAAAAATTACATGCTTCACCTTTTAAGTAATTAATATGATAATTTAATCTCTTCATTTTAAAACAAACAAAAAAATCTGACTTTGTGTGTCCCATGTGCGCAGTGAATTTATTAAAGTCACTTTGATTGCATACAAACACCCCATTGTACTTAATGAGAAAAAATATGAGTTTCCTGATTTATTCGTCCATTTGCGTCCAGACGAAACAATTAATAACACCAGGACATTTGCACACAACCCTAGGCTATTCATTTCAAATCATACTACCAGTTACTCAATGTGCATCTATAGCATTTGAAACACACTAATGAGTTGTCCATAGATGGATTTAATGATTCAGTTAATCCACTGCCTGAAGTGGTTTCGGCGATCGGATTGCTATTCATCTCAAGGGTATTCACACTCAGTATTTTTCACAATCAGATTAGTAAAATCACATGACTCGAGGTGACAAAACTACATCATTGCATCATAATGAATGTTGGATATTTTGGATAGTTTGGATAGCTGTCTTTGAGATTCAGTTCTAAACAGAACAGTTTGTATTGTGCTTGCAGGGGATGATTTCAGTTAGCAGTGCAGTCGCCGCATGAGCTGACGATGAGAGGAAGTGTATCCCTGCTATTAGCTTTACCAGATCATGCAAGCTTTGACCTTTGCTCTATTGTGGGGCGTCTGTTTGTGTATGCCATGGCTGAAAAGAGTCCAGCTTGCAGCCTCTCTGAGGGACCAAAGATGGGTTTCTTTACCACAGTCACATTCATGTCACAATGACACACACCAAGTTCGCACACAAACCAGCCACCACTGTATATGTGTGCGGGGGGGGGGGGGGGGGGGGGGAAAGGTTGATGTCACATTGACACACACCAAGTTTGCACACAAACCGGCCACCAGTGTATGTGTGTGCAGGGGGGTCTGAAATAGTTGAGGCCCTGAGGGAAATAACAGCACATTTCATGGCAGCCTTTTCTCAAAGAGATGTAACAATGTACAATGTACACACAGACACTGTGGATCTGTCCGTTTCCTCCAGGCCCAGAGCCACACTGAAACTCGTATCCATTCTTCTCATTTTCATGAAAGGGCTTGCTGTGGTCGCACACTTGCTTTGAAGTAAATTGGTCTTAATTCAAATTCAATAAATGTCAATTTTCTTTATCCTCATTTTGAACAAAGGTGTCCTCAAGCTGAGTTTAGGTTTTTTGGGAGGAAGGAAATAGGTTGAAGACAACAGAAGTAGGGTCTGTGCCATTAAACCTCATGTGTTCATTTTCAGCGGGCTAGATATAAATGTTCACTGTTAAACTAGTTTTAACTGAATTCCTCAGCACTTCTTTAAACTGTTGCTCAGTCATGACAGTAGTTGACCTGCAGGTATAAAGTATCAGTTAACAGTAATGCCTGATATAGCGTTTCTTACAGCAACGCCGAGAATGCAGTACATACTTGCACTGTGTTATGACTTGTGTATCCAAAAATTGTTGAAATGGAATGGAGTGGAGCAAGATACAAGTTGTTTGAAAATGTTTGCATTCAATTTTTTAGAAACAATTTTTGCTTCAGTGAAGCATGGAACTATTTTATTTATTTTAAATATATTATGTTTTTGGTTTTTAATTGATGTCCATTGTGCTTTGTTTTGTGTGTTTTGTTTTTTTTGTGCAATGGAGTGGAGTGGAGCTGGAACAGAGTGATTATGTAACACTTTCAGCAGGAATGTGAATATGTTGTCAATCCACTTCACTTATACAGGTGCATCTCAATAAATTAGAATGTCGTGGAAAAGTTCATTTATTTCAGTAATTCAACTCAAATTGTGAAACTCGTGTATTAAATAAATTCAATGCACACAGACTGCTCACATTTAACAAAAACCCACCAATTCACTATCTCAACAAATTAGAATACTTCATAAGACCAATAAAAAAACATTTTTAGTGAATTGTTGGCCTTCTGGAAAGTATGTTCATTTACTGTACATGTACTCAATACTTGGTAGAGGCTCCTTTTACTTTAATTACTGCCTCAATTCGGCGTGGCATGGAGGTGATCAGTTTGTGGCACTGCTGAGGTGGTATGGAAGCCCAGGTTTCTTAACACAACAATGCACAAAATCAAGCTTGCATAGTTTCTGGCCTGAGAATTAGACTGGATTTACAGTAGACTCAGATAGATAATGGCATTCAGGGAACAGAGGATCACTCTCTCAAGAAATTCTAAATGATAGATTGGGCTAAGAAATGTTTAGTTTTTCTGCCATTATTAATCTGTGTTGACCTTTTAGCCAATCTTGGACCGTATTCAATTCGTAAAGCTTAAACTGATACATATTTAGTGTTATTGTAAGTTGCCAATATCTTATATACAGTAAGTGTGAAGGACCTGTTCATTCTGGGTCACGCAAATAAAAGATTCAGATATTTGGTGCAGAATGAGATTTTAATTATTCAGTTAGTTGATATTCTTGTATATACATATTTAACTTTTACCTTTTGAACAAATGTGTGCATAATGGAAGACTGATCCTCATAGAAATGTGTTAGGTGTGTAAAAATAGCACAGGTGTGCACACGCGCGCTCGTGCACATGCTGACATGAATATTTAACACAGCAGACAGAGTTGAACCCTGTTGCCTCACATTCCAATGTGTGATGTTTTCTGTCTTTGTAAACCTTTGCCTTAAAGGGTCCTCTTGGCTCCCCTGTGACTCTGCCAGTCACAGTGAATAAAGGGAAATCAGAACTCATGCCTTCTCATCTCACCTTGTAGTTTTTCAACAAGAGGGAGTGTCGATCTTTGTGTAAGCGTGTGTGTGTTTGTGAGTCACCACATCAGTTTACCTCCATCTGACACCTAATTTTCTGTGTATTCTTCACTTCTGCATTTAATGTCATCCTTAACAACATCTGTTAGGCCACATAAATATTTGGTGATATCTATTGAAGATGTGACTTCTGGTCCCTTAAAGATTTTCTAAGATTATAGTACTGAAGGTATAAAACCTGAAGAAAGAACTTGGTACAGAAAAATTGCTCTCTGGCAAAACTCTGATATAATAAAATATTTAGTTTATTGCTTGCAATTTTTTTCTCTCAAATACATTACATTACAAATCAAATACGTCAATACATTAAAAATAAAAAATAAGAAGAAAAAGTTGTGTATGAAATGTCGCTATATATATATATATATATATATATATATATATATACATATTTTTTTAATAATTTAAAATCTTTTTATATTAAATATTAATAAAATAATTTGGTAACACTTTACAGTAAGGTTCCATTAGTTAACTTTAGTTAATGCATTAACCTTACAAAAAAGCAATACATTTGTTACAGTATTATTATTATTATTTTTTTGTTAATGTTATTTAACAAAAAAAATTTGTATTAATGTGTTAATAAACATACTATTAGGTTAGATCAGCTCCACTAAATAATATTTACAGATACAACTTTTGATTTTAATAATGTATTAGCAAATGTTGAAATTCACATGAACTAAGATTAATTAATGTTTTAGAAGTGATCCTCATTGTTAGTTCATGTTAAATAATGTAGTTAACTAATGTTAACCAATGGAATCTTATTGTAAGCTGTTACTAATAAATAAATAAAAAAGGTGTCTCTGAGGTTAAATATAACATTCATTTATATCTATAATCTTAAAGGGTTAGTTCACCCAAAAATAAAAATTAGCCCATATATTACTCACCCTCAAGTCATCCTAGGTGTATATGACTTTCTTCTTTCAGACAAATCCAGTCTGAGTTATATTAAAAATTGTCTTTGTTCTTTCAAGATTTTTAATGGCACTCAGCGGGTGTTGCATGCATCAGTCCAAAAGAAGTGAAATAAAAAGCGCCCATCCTTAATAAAAAAGTGTCTCACACGGCTCCGGGGGGTGAACAAAGTCCTCCTGTAGCGAATCAATGCATTTTTGTAAGAAAAATAACCATATTTAAAACGTAATAATCACTTTAATCTAGCTTTCGCTCACTGTTGTACACGGAAGCAGCTCCGGGCGGATGATGTATGAGGTCGGCTTTGCGCATGCGCTGCTCAGAAGTGACGCACACGGAAGGGCAGGGGAGAGATCAAAACAAAACAAAACAACGGTCACTAATTAGAAGTACAAAACGAGGATTTGTAAAGAAGAATGTCAGAGGATTTCGATATAAGCCAAGAGGAGACTGGTTTTCCATTGCTAAAGTAAGGAAACTTTGCTTCCTTTGCTCCTGTTAACAAACGTTGGTTTTCACGAGACTCACTGGTGCATGCGCAGCGCTGACCTCATATGTCATCTGCCCTGAGAGCTGCTTCCGTGTACAACTGTTGGCGCGAGCTACATTAAAGTGATTTTATTATGTTTTGAATATGGATATTTTTCTAACAAAAATGCATGATTCGCTACAGGAGGCCTTTGTTCACCCCCCGGAGCCGTGTGAGACACTTTTTTATGGATGGGCGCTTTTTATTTCACTTCTTTTGGACTGATGCACTGCAACACCTGGTGAGTGCAATTAAACAGCTTGAAAGATCAAAGACAATTTTTTATATAACTCCGACTGGATTTGTCTGAAAGAAGAAAGTCATATACACCTAAGATGACTTGAGGGTGAGTAATTTATGGACTATTTTTAAATTTTTGGGTGAACTAACCCTTTAAATCATTGATAAATAATTTAAGATAAAGATAAGATAAAGATAGGATATATATATATATATATATAAACTATTCAGTCCAGAGTTCTCTGACTAATTCATCCTAGAGTTAAATATTCTTATTACATAGTGAACTTTCAGCAAAGCATCTCTCCTCTATAGTCTGAGAAAAATCTAAGCTGTCGGTCTCCTCTCATTATCTCATTACTGGGTTAAATTAGTTGTTGAAAATAAATATGAATTTTTCTGGTTTTATTTATTTATTTATGCAATATCTTACTCCACCCTTGATTATTTTTTATTTTTATTTATTTATTTTGTTTCGGTTTTGCAGAGCCTTTGACATTCAGATGTGATTGGGATTTATGCAAAAAAAATAAAAAAAATACATCTGCCAATCAAAATGTACTGAACAAAAACTGAACGGAGTGTGCATGTGGGGGACAGATTATTGAGTCCAGATGGCAGAGATGGAAAGGCCAGGTCGCTGGCAGAGAGGAGAGGGAACAGAGACAGATGGGAGTATGCAAAGATCATAAAACCATATTATGCTTGTTATTATTGTTGTAATAGGCACTATAATGACGCTTAGCGTTAAGCTTATTTTCATGGCTGGTCTACTGATACAGCAGCGCTGTGAGCCATGGCACTGTGGCCGGAGGAAAAGACCAGTTAATACAGCTCCACTCTGGAAACTGAGATATTCTTATGGAAACTTAAACCTGGCTTTATATAGCGCAAATAACATCAGCATACAACACATCAAGCGATAAAAGAGTCAAAAATGAAAATTAACCTACCATACTCGTGGTTTTTCATCTTCCCAAGTCTTTCACAGAGCCGGTGCTGAGGAGGTGTGTGGTTGTTTTTCGCAGTCATTAGGACTACTGTTTTTAGATTTACTAAATATAGTAGGCAAATATTTTTTCAAAATGCACTGAAATTCTAAACCTGAGAAACAGTAATAAAAGTTTTACTAAGTTTTAATAAAATGATTTACAGTGATGCTGTTTGCTTGCTAGTATGCTGACCATCTAATCAAAGGACGAGAAAATGCTGGCGTTATCGTTAGCCAGCTAGATGGCGCTGGTGTTGCCAACTCGAAATCTGATTGGTTAAAGCAACGGTTTCATTGCCATTGATTTAAGCTAACAGCACTGTTGATTCTGAAGGCCTTAAGGCAGATTTCTTTGACCCTGGCAACACGATTGCTGAAATATGTTAAACCTGGCTTTATATAGCGCAAATAACATCAGCATACAACACATCAAGCGATAAAAGAGTCAAAAATGAAAATTAACCTACCATACTCGTGGTTTTTCATCTTCCCAAGTCTTTCACAGAGCCGGTGCTGAGGAGGTGTGTGGTTGTTTTTCGCAGTCATTAGGACTACTGTTTTTAGATTTACTAAATATAGTAGGCAAATATTTTTTCAAAATGCACTGAAATTCTAAACCTGAGAAACAGTAATAAAAGTTTTACTAAGTTTTAATAAAATGATTTACAGTGATGCTATTTGCTTGCTAGTATGCTGACCATCTAATCAAAGGACGAGAAAATGCTGGCGTTATCGTTAGCCAGCTAGATGGCGCTGGTGTTGCCAACTCGAAATCTGATTGGTTAAAGCAACGGTTTCATTGCCATTGATTTAAGCTAACAGCACTGTTGATTCTGAAGGCCTTAAGGCAGATTTCTTTGACCCTGGCAACACGATTGCTGAAATATGATTGGATAAAAGCTCTAATATAAACATACACTGCTGGAAGCAGTGCAACCAAGAGAAAAGCTATGAAATGAAGAGAATAGACTATTGGAAATAATTCAGAATCAGAAACAGAAATAGAATCACAAACAGAATCAGAAAGAGCTTTATTGCCAAGTATGTTTGCACATACAAGGAATTTGTTATAGTGTCGCAAGCTTCCAGTACACGGAGACAACAATAACACACAGATAATAAAATGAGATGTGAATAAAATACACATGCATAAATATAAACCACAAAAAAATAATAAATTGTATGTACAGGTGTGCTATAGATGGAGTAGGAATAGCATAAAATAAAATAAGTTGTAGGGATGTACTAGGGTTTAGGGTGATAAATAAGTATAAGGTTATTGCACATACTGTACTTTAATTGCACAATGGGAGAACATTAACTGTTCATGAGGTAGATTGCCTGGGGAAAGAAACTGTTCTTGTGCCTGGCTGTCCTGGTGCTCTGTAACGCCGGATGTGATGGATCCAGAGTGATTTTCTGAGCCCTTTTCCTCTCTCTGGATGTATACCGTTCTTGGAGGGTAGGCAGGGGGGCACCAATAATCCTTTCAGCAGTCCGAACCGTTCTCTGTAGTTTTCTGATGTCTGATTTTGTAGCTGAACCAAACCAGACAGTTATTGAAGTGCACAGAACAGACTCGATGACGGCATGTTTCAGCAGCTCATGTGGCAGGTTGAATTTCCTCAGCTGGCGAAGGAAGTACAACCTCTGCTGGGCCTTTTTAACAATGGAGTCGATGTGAGTGTCCCACCTCAGGTCCTGAGAGATGGTGGTGCCCAGGAACCTGAGTGACTCCACTGTTGTTACAGTGCTATCCATGATGGTGAGTGGGGGGGTTCCTCCTGAAGTCCACGATCATCTCCACAGTTTTGAGGGTGTTCAGCTCCAAGTTGTTAAGACTGCACCAGACAGCCAGCTCTTTAACCTCCTGTCTGTAAGCAGACTCGTCTCCATCCTTGATGAGACCGATGACTGTAGTGTCATCTGCAAACTTCAGGAGCTTGACAGAGGGGTCTTTAGAGGTGCAGTCGTTGGTGTAGAGGGAGAAGAGCAGTGGGGAGAGGACGCAACCCTGAGGGGTGCCAGTGCTGGAGGTGCGGTTGTTGGATGTGAGTTTACCAATTCTCACTAGCTGTTGCCTATCTGTCAGAAAGCTGGTGATCCATTGACAGATAGAGCTAGGGACAGAGAGCTGGGTTAGTTTGGTCTGGAGGAGTGTTGGGATGATGGTGTTGAAAGC
>NW_015505211.1:1987519-2013381 GCF_001515645.1 Sinocyclocheilus grahami
CAGTAATAAAAGTTTTACTAAGTTTTAATAAAATGATTTACAGTGATGCTATTTGCTTGCTAGTATGCTGACCATCTAATCAAAGGACGAGAAAATGCTGGCGTTATCGTTAGCCAGCTAGATGGCGCTGGTGTTGCCAACTCGAAATCTGATTGGTTAAAGCAACGGTTTCATTGCCATTGATTTAAGCTAACAGCACTGTTGATTCTGAAGGCCTTAAGGCAGATTTCTTTGACCCTGGCAACACGATTGCTGAAATATGATTGGATAAAAGCTCTAATATAAACATACACTGCTGGAAGCAGTGCAACCAAGAGAAAAGCTATGAAATGAAGAGAATAGACTATAAGGAAATAATTAATACGCATTCATGGAAAAATATATTAATCTAAATCATGGAAAAATATATTAAAACTAAATCAGTGATTCTGATAGTGTTTAGGCCAGCAGAGAAGGCTTTGCTGGCCCTGACAGCCCACCACTGATATATATATCATTTGCTTGAGCGTCTGATTGAACCTTTCAACGAGCCCGTCCGTTTGGGGGTGGTAGACTGACGTTCTCAGCTGCTTTACTTGGAGGAGGCAGCAGCGGTCGGCCATCACCCGGGACATGAACGGGGTGCCCTGGTCAGTCAGCACTTCCTTGGGTATCCCGACTCGGCTGGCCGGGAGAAACAGCTCACGGGCGATGTTCTTAGCGTTAGCTGCACGCAGGGGGATGGCTTCTGGGTAGCACGTGGCGTAATCTAGGACAACCAGGATGTGTTCGTGACCCCGGGCCGACTTTGGCAGTGGCCCCACCAGATCCATCCCGATCTGCACGAAGGGCACGTCGATGACTGGCAGTGGTATTAGCGGGCTGGGGGGAGGACGACGGGGGGACATCCGCTGGCACGTTGGGCAGCTACGACAGAACCGTTTTACCTCTGCGTCCAATCCCGGCCAGTGGAACCGGTCCCGAATGTGCTGTACGGTATTTTCCCCTCCCAGGTGGCCGGCCATCGGATGAGCATGGGCCAACTCCATCACCGTTTCCGTCTTGGTCTTGGGTACCACTAAGAGCAGTTTTTCCTCCCCCGACCTGTGGGCGACAGTACAGCAGGCCATTCCTGATCACAAAGTAAGCGAGGGGGTGTGGGCCAGGTAGTCGATCCACTTCATCCACACAACGTACTCGTTCCCAGCAGTTACGCAAGCGGTCATCCTCGCGCTGTTCCCGGCAGAAGGACCCTCCAGCCGCGATCTGTTGAAACACATCAAGATATACCGCAGGAAAATTAGCAGTGTTTGACTCACCCTCCCTCGCGCTGTCTGACGCGAGTAAAACGGGCCTTCGGTTGGCCGGTCCCCGGCGCTTCCTCCGTTGCCGATCTTGACCGGGGCCGGCCGGTTTCCTGGGGGAGACGAGCAGCTGTTCTGAAGGCCTTAAGGCAGATTTCTTTGACCCTGGCAACACGATTGCTGAAATATGATTGGATAAAAGCTCTAATATAAACATACTTTGTTTATATTAGAACCCTGGCCAGTCTCGTCCCAACAGCAGTGGAACCGGAAGATCATGCACAATGCCCACCTCCACAGCCCAGGTTCTGGGCCCAGCCGAGATCTGCACTGTGCAGGCAGACACATAGCGGGTGTCCCCGTGTACACACGTGAGGGGTAGTTCTGCTTTCCGCTCGGCCCGCGGCTTAACCAGGGTGGGCTGGGCGAGGGTGACTGAGCTGCCGGAGACCAACAGCGCTCGGACGGGCCTTCCATCGAGTTTTACCATCCGGCTGGGGCCTGTTGACTGTGCGCTGTGTCCCTTCGAGCGGACGCCACTCCATCACCCTCCGGGGCGCCAGGGCCGCTCTCTCTCCGGCATCGCAGGCGTTAGTTGCCTTGGCCAACTCCACGGCCTCAAAGAGCTCCGCCATATCCAGAGGGTTCCTCATACTGACCGGGCGCCTCAACGGGCGGGGCAGGGCCCGCAACAGCTGATCCTGTATGACCCTCTCGGCCACCTTGTTGGCAGACGGCGAATCCGCAGGCAGCCCGAGATGGGCCAGGTGCGCGAGCTGGGAGGCTTAGGTTCGTACCGTCTTCCGCTCATCATAAACCCACTGTTGTGCTGCACACAGGGGAGACAGGCCCACCCGTGCGAGGATCTCTGCCTTGAGCTCGTCATAACTCTCATTTCGGGGAGCCTGGAGGGAGTAATAGGCGTGCTGGGCTTCCCCCGTGATAAAGGGGGCGAAGATAGGCTTCGACATCATCCTGCTCGGACTGTCAGACGAAATGCTGGTGGGCTTTGCTGGCCACCTCCGGGAGGGGCACGCGGCCCGCCACGCTGGCCTGTAAGTGTTCGAAAACCCGGTCAGTATATTCTTGTCGAGCTGCCAAGCGCTCCGTGAACTGCTGCTGGCGCGCCGAGAGCTCAGTAAGATGTCGGATGATCTCTTCCATTTCCCGGGAGAGAGAGCGGTACTCCTAAAATGATCACACAAAACAACCTGGCGTTAGCGATCTATGTCTCAATTCACCTTTCATGCCTGCATTCTCCACCATATGTCGCGGGGTGAATGAGACCACAGACACAGAACTGGCAAAAAGTAACCCCAGGAGGGTGCTTTATTCACAAATGGTTCTATACGTGCGCAGGTGAAGTGTCTGTGCATAGGATCACACGGTGCTCGTGTGTATGTATGTATGTATGTATGTATATGTATGTGTGTATGTGTATGTGTGTGTGTATATATATATATATATATATATATATAAAATATTTCCCAATATTACAGATTTTTTCAGTATTATATACAGTATTTGCATACAGGGCCAAATTGGTGCCCTAAGCAGAATTGTATTGTTGTGCCCCCTCCCCCAAATATTATGGAAATAATAATAAAAAAGCTAATATAGGGGTCAAAATAGAACTTTAATAAAACATAAAAGTTAATAAATAAATAAATTGTAATTACATTGTATTATTTACAAATTACAGTTGTAGCTCTACAGCATAAAAAAATACAAACTAAAATTTCACACATTAAATGAAACATTTTAAAAGACTAAATATTATCAAAATAAACAATAATAAATTGAATCAAAAAGCACCTATTTGCGCTAAGTGTATAGACACTGATATAGCCTACCTCATCTGCTGGAACATTCTAAATTTACAAAGGCACACACATTTTCTGGAGGCGAAGTCGTCAATGAGCTCATCATATGATAATTAAAGCATTAATTAATGTTAATAAACGTTATTAATGTCAACAGCCAAAAACGTTTCACAGGATTATGAACGTAACTGAAAGGGATGCACAGGCTTTATCTTGGGCTTTTTTACTTTTTCTTTTCTCAGTGCCAGCCTGCTGATGTTTTTTTTCCCCGGGCATAGTTGTCCATCAATTATGATCATTTGCAGTCAGCCGCAAACATGAACGGGTGCGGGAATGGCTCTGTTCACCGTAAAATGCATTTTTTATAATTATGTATATATTTTCATATTTATAATTGTATTTATGTATGTGCATATGTTAATATTAATATAGAATTTTTTTTTTTGAGCATCTGGGATGGTGCCCCCCCTGGGAGTTGGTGCCCTACGCAAATTGCGTAATCTGCGTATAGGGAGCGGCGGTACTGGTATTTTTATATATGAAGAGTTCAGATGCAAAAGCCTCTAAGCACGTCTGATTAACATTTCTTTCTGACTACTATGTATAGGTTTCTATGCAAGTACAGGTACTTCTGAATGGGTTGAGGCTGGGATTTAGCGCATTTGAAGTGAAAGTACTTGATGAACATATGCTGTGTGTGGAGAGCATTCACTCAGTATCATTATCTCATTTTTGACCAAGTTGGCTTTTAGAGGCTTTTGCATCTGAACTCTTCTATAAATATATACTTTTTTTATAAATTGTTTTTTTTAAAGAAGCCTATTCTGCTCACAAGGCTGCATGTTTTTAATTAAAAATACAGAAAATTCTGTAATATTGGGAAATATTAATACAATTAAAAAGAAATGTTTTCGTTTTCTATCAAATGCAATTTATTACATCAGCAACAGCCTGAGGAGGACAGACAGAAGAAAGACCATCTCTACTTTTTGTTTTTGAGAGAGAAATTCACCAGTGGCTGCAAAGTAGCCCACCTAGGACATTGTATTATTTTGCTGCTCAACTTCAATCCTCTCTCTGTGGTTTATTCTCGGCGCACTCGCTCTTTGAAATGACTGTGAGTGATAGGCATGCTGATGAACTGTTTTTGATGATCTTGGCATGTGTTGGAATGCTTTTCCGAGCATTAATGTCCTACTGTTAAAATCAGCCGAAAAAGGACTGACAACATGCATAACCTTGTTTACTTTAAACTGAAAGGACAATTTTTTATGAAACTGAACAATTAAACGATTTGCTCACTAGTCTGCCTTAAAGGAACAGTTCACCCAAAAATTTAAATTTGCTGAAAGTACTCACCCTCAGGTCATCCAAGATGTAGAAGAGTTTGCTTCTTTATAGGAACAGATTTGGAGAAATGTAGCAACACGTCACTTGTTCAACAACGGATCCTCTGCAGTAAATGTGTGCCGTCAGAAGGAGAGTCCAAACTCCTGATAAAAACATCACAATAATACACAAGTACTGTAATCCACATGACTACAGTCCATCAATTAACATATTGTGAAGGGGAAAAGAATGCTTATAATTAACAGATTCATCATCAAGATGTTTTTAGCTTCACGATTTTATATAAAATATGAGTTCTCTATCCATAATATTCTGCAGTGAAAAAGTCGTCTCATCTGAACAAGGAGCGAAATATGTACAGATCAAGCACTGTTTACAAGCAAAATCAGAAATAAAATTTGTTTTAATCAAATATGTCAGTGGATTTTGATGTGAGAGGACAATAGGTGATGGACTTTTTGACTGGAGGAAGCATTTTTATGGATTGTACACTAAAATTTTGTCGGTTTAAAATTAAAATGCATTAATGATGGATTTGTTTCTTACAAACACACAGCTTTTCCCTTCACAAGACCTTAATTGATGGACTGGAGTCCTGTGGATTAGTTCTGGATTTTTGTGATGTTTTTATCAGCTGTTTGAATTCTGACAGCATTCTGACGGCACCCATTCACTGCAGAGGATCCACTGGTGAACAAGAGATGCTACATTTCTCCAAACTTGTTCTTATGAAGATCAGAAAATCAGGGACATTAAAATTCTGCATGCTTTTTGTAAATGCTTATCTTATACAGTAAGAGCAACAGAATGAAAAACATATGCATAATACTGCTCTCAGCTGATGTTTGGATATTCCGGCTTGTAACAGTCTTGAAATGTATCGCTCAGTTTAGTGAATGTGTTATACTAGCAGTGATTTGATGACACTTATGGCAGTGCTTTTAAAGGGGATTAATTTAAGGATGCAACTTCTTTGAGAGTGTTTACTGTGCAAAGAGTACTACATAATACAGTTGAGCACACTAAAACCCTCTCAGAGTTCTAAAACTGATAAACTAGTCAATGTACTGTATGCTAATACACTCTTTTAAAATGTTTATCAGATGTGTGTACTCAATGGTTTGCAGATGATTTGCAATTTTTTGAGACTCTTTTCATCAATTTTGTCTCATTTTAAATCCAAACTGTGTAATAATTAAACACTGATAAAAACCTGTTAAGTTTTAATAGCTGCCCCTTCATTTTTTGTGATGCTTTAATAGTTAATGTCAGAACTGTGGGTTCCAAGCCTATAAATCTGCGGTTCTTACTAGATAAGACAAAGTGGACTATTTCTTGGCTATGCGTCACAGGCGTGTTCATAATCGTTTTATTTATCTATCTTCCAAATTCCCATAGATTAAAAAATAAATAAATTGCTTCAGCCTCAATATGCCTATGAGACTGTTTGCTGTAACCTAAGATTTATTTATTTTTTATTTATTTAGTCATTTAGATGACATTTTGATTAAGATGCAGCTGTGTTACCTTTGTATAGCTCAGAGCGTCCCTGCGTTTAATTGGCTGTTCTGGGGAAGGCTGTAAACCACTTTTTTTCTTAATGAACCACACACAAGCAATGGATGTATCTGTCCATGTCTGTGTGGTTTTGAGAAAGAACACTGTAGAAATGCTCACTGACTGGACCTTGGAAGAATCCCAGAATGAGCTTTGCAGCATTCATTTTTTTCTTGACCCGCCTGAGTCATTCGTCTCTCTGTTGTCAATATGAGCAGGCCAAAAATCCATTTAATGTGTGCGTTTATTTTTTTGTCCGTGGCAGTGCACTGATATACCATGATCGCTCTCTGCACTTTAAATGTTGAATGGGTTTTTTGTGTCCACTACATCAGAATGTAGAAGAGTTTCTGGGTACCCGATTGCTGATCATGCTAGACAAGTGAAATATCACAACTTTTTTTATTTTTTATTTGAGCAATGAACAAACAAATTAACAGGTGCTGTTTTATACACAAACTCAAATAAATTGGTAATATGTAATGTGCAATTTATATTAATGTTTTATATTTTTATATTTATATAAACCAATAATATAAATTGTATATTACATATTAACACACAAAAACAAACAAACAAACAAACAAAAATAACAAAAAAAACTTGCTAACCAGAATGTTCAAGAAACAACAATAATAATAATAATAATGTTTTACATTACAAATAATAATAATAATGTTTTACATTACAATATGTTTTAATGTTTGAAAATATAATACAAAGCCATTTACAGTATAAAGTTTATATCAATATATTTTGATCTCTATATTATTATATTATATTATATTATATTATGCAGTTTGATTTTTGACTGCTGTTTTTTTTAAAGAGCAAACTACCCCCTAGCCTAACAACAACCCCCTCTGTGGCCCCCATTGTCTTGCCTATCTCACTCTTTTCATCTTGAGTGTGCTTGCTGAGTGATACTTATTCATGCAAGCCCTGAACTTCCGTCGGCAGAGACAAAACACTCTTTGTAACTCTTCTGCAATCTCTGTGGTGCTGTTGCACACCAGCAATGCTGAGGCAACAAGCATCGAGATCCGAATGTCTAATACATTTCAAATGCATTTTCAGATAAATTATATGTGCAGGTTTGCAATCGGCATACTATTGACAGACCCCCCCCGCCACCCCCACCACCAATTGCACAGCCTTGGACCGCTGGCTATTATTGAAGGCAAATAAAAAAAGTAACTGACTAAGCAGGATCCTCAGTGCAGGAAATTACACAGGCTGAAGTGAATGTGAAACAAAGATGTGTGATTTTAGCTCAGTGGCGTATGGTGTTTTTAGGGATGGAGGACAGGAAAGAAGCAGGCTTTCTGTTTTGGATGAATAATGTTTTCTTTCTTAAATTACAGACTATTTGTGGAGCAGGTTTGGATGAATTCAAAGAGAATTCAAACCCTGTCTGTCATCAGTCTCAAAGGCATGCTTGTATTTGTGATGTTACAGGGATAGTTCACCCAAAAATGAAAGTTCTGTCATCGTTTTCTCACCCTCATGTCGCTCCAAACCCGTATGGTTTTCTTCCACCTTTGCAACACAAAAGGAGCTATTTTGCATAGTGTCCAATCTGTTCTTTTCCACTGAGTAAAAGCATATAATGATATAGCATATATTGTGTAGACCTTAATACAAAAAATATATACATTTGCAGTTCTCATCGCAGCAAATAACATTTTGTAATAAGTTCACTGCAATGTACCCAGCATAGCATATATAATACAGGCCATGTAAGTACAACTAAATGGATTCATAATTTATACAATAACTTTTTGATGAAGGGTGAACCAAGTACAATAGACAATATTAATGTGAATGTTATGTAAAAGGTAGAGCATATCAAAATTTTGGCCCAGTGCTTTGGCCCTTGTGTTGATATGTGGAGACAGTAGCTCATGCTGAGCCAAGGACACTCATATCAGAATATAACAGAATACTAATGCAGTTCAATTAGGCTTCCAGACAGTTCAGCTAATTCCCATGCAGAAATGTCAAGTTGTTGTTTTGGGTGGGGGGCCGTGCTAATAATAGTTGACCTCAACCTCAATGTTGACTATTAATTTGTAAATATCAGGCCTTGAAATAAGAATGTTAAAATCGTTTATTTACATTTATATTTCTATGTATATGCGTGGTGTCAAGGGTTTGTGTGTCTCTAAGGGAGTTTTTCTGGCAAGATTTATTAATATATTTCTCTTTTGTTCCAGGTCATTGCCTCCTGAGTTTAATTCATTTTCCACCACTGTTGCCAAGTAATGCTGCTTTCATGCCTATTAACTAATTTCTAAATATTATAATTTCCCCATTGGCTTAACATGACATTTGTATCAATTACATGTAGTTGTGTAATTCTCCATGCAAACCAGGGGATGGAGGCCAGCTGGAAACTGAGCAACAAAGCGCTAATCAGACAAGCAGTGGGGGGTGACCAAAACATTTTGCTTATTTATTTGCAATTATTTCATTCACTACTGTAGCTCCAGTGCATTGTTTTAGTTTTTGGTTGTTTCTTCAACTGCAGGTACTTTTATTCATTATTAAAACTAACAGATTTAAAAAGAACAAAAAACAGAATACTCCATCTTGGAATTTATTAATTTATTTTTGGCATACCATTTTTTATAATTATATTTCGTAAAAAATTATAATATCTCCATTGTTACCATGTAGATAGGAGTGGTAAATGTCATGTTGTATTTCTTTTTTATAGTGTATTATTATGATAATAATAATAACAATAATAATAATATTTTTTTTAGGTTTGAGGTAAATTATTTCATTATAATATAATATAATATAATATAATATATATTTAGTAGGGGTGTAACGTTACACAGAAGTCACGGTTCAGTGCGTACCTCAGTTTTGGGGTCACGATATGAGTTTGGTAGAACAGGAAATTTATTTTTTCAATTATTTTGAACAGACAGTAGTGCTACATACATGTAGCATGAGCAATTGTTTTTGATTTTAATTAGATTGTATAATTTCAAGATTTAAAACAAAAACAGGTTTAACTTTAGATTTGTGAAATTATGCTGCATAAGACACCTGCACAAAAGAAAAACAGTACACGGACTGAATGAAAATGCAAATTTATTCTCTGACAGCAGGTGGTGCTTATGGAACAGCAGTGATATAGAGTTTCCTTGGTTACCGCTTTAATCAAAGCAGCACTGCGCTTATGAGCACTACTTTAATACGCATTATGTGAAAATGTCATTGAAACATTTCTGAAGATGATCAGTTCCTCTATAGGAGATACATTAATATAAAGCCCCACATATTTGTCTTCCTATATTTCGAGCATCGCAAACAGTGAGCTTGATCTGCCTGGTACAGTATTTTATCCTCTTTACAGACTTCATAAAAATTCCACACAAATTACATTTTGGGAGATGATTGCAGTGCAGTTTGTGTGCAATTCTGGAATAGAGATCGGCCAAAATAAAACTAAAAACCAGCTCTGATTTATATCAGGTCAACCAGTGCATCTCTAGAACCTGGAACCCGTGACCGTTTGGGATGAATACATGTACCGTTACACCCCTAATATTTAGGATATAAAAATGTAAATGTAATATGAAATTAGCCCTAGAAAGACAAAATTTCCACCATCTTCTTTTTCATCACTAAATATTATAATACTCACAGTTTTAGATATGGTAGAAATTGCACTTTGGCAGGAATGTTCATGAAATTTCAGAAAATTTACAAAAATGATCTTCAGTTGTGACTTCATTCCCATCACAACCAGATATTTTGGCTTTAAAGATTTTTTAAAAATTATAGTTCTTGGTTACCATCATATCATATATCATATATATCATATAATATCTCATATATCATATATCACATATATCATATCGTATCATGTATCATATATCGTATTGTATTGTATTGTATCGTATCGTATCATATCACTTCAGTTGTGACTTCATTCCCATCACAACCAGATATTTTGGCTTTAAAGATTTTTTAAAAATTATAGTTCTTGGTTACCATCATATCATATATCATATATATCATATAATATCTCATATATCATATCATATATCATATATCACATATATCATATCGTATCATGTATCATATATCGTATTGTATTGTATTGTATCGTATCGTATCATATCATATCGTATCATGTATAATATCATATCTCATATCATATCATATATATCATATCATATTTCTCATATCATATATATCATATCATGTAAAAAAATCTCTGTTTTGTGTGTATGTCAACTTTTGGACATTGTTAGTGGAGTGTGTAAATTAACTAGTGAGTGTGACTAGTCCACAGGTGCAAAAGTTCCCATATAGTTGAAGAAATACTATGAAAATATGAATATCTTTGGGTGTCAAAAATGAAAGCAGAGAAGCTAAAAATTTACAAAGATGGTCAGTTTCACAGGAGTAATCCTAGCAGTCTGGACAGCAGCATTGTTTAGTACCTCTGGCACTCTCAACCCCCCCATGGCTTCCTCGCTGCACATCACAGGTACAGAGCTTAGAAAGAATATTGGGAGGAAGGACAATGGATTGTGCCGGAGGCTGTGATGTGGTGTTTTCTCGCTCAACAGATTGCAGTGGTTGAGTTAGGGAGGTGGGTACATTTCACATTTAGCTCCACAGTGGAAGGTTCTACTCCCCTTAGGACACAAATCAGCTCTAGCTGGTGGAGTTGGTCGCTCGGTAATGTGCCAGGGCTCATTTGTGGGAGTTTGCGCGGAGTCTGAAGGTACTTTCGCTCTGAGTCACTCACGTTCCCAATAAGCATCAAATTCCAGCTCGTAGGAGCTCTTCTAAGCTGTAATCAGTGGTTGATTGCACTTCCGAATGAAGGATCCTCCGCGTTGAAAGGAAATCATCTGCTGATAGCCGTAGTTTTTTGCCTCTCGAAATATAGCCCACCCAGGTGACAAATGTCCTCCTGGGAAAAGCTGAAATGGCCAATTTGGATGTCATACATTGAACTGACAGGTGCAGAGAGTCTTCTTTTTGCCATCTGGATGATGGTTGCACCATTTCTGCCCTTGGTTTCTTATTTTCATTTTTTGAAAATCTTTCTATATATAAGCCATTCCAGATAAGTTTAGTTATTATTTATTTATTTTTGAATAGATGTTGTATTGAGTGCAAATACAATTTTTTTTTTATATTAAGATTCAGTGGATCAAAATATGACATGTAAATAAAATATGTAAACAAGTGATATGTGTATTTTAAGTAGGCAGAAAAATCCATGGTAGTAAAACATGGTAGTACCGGTACTTTTTGGTAAAATACCAATTTGAAGGGGGTAAATCACTTACTACATAAATTTCACCACAATGTGAGTGCAGTTTTCCTTTCAGCAGTCTCTGAATTCTACACCAATAACTTGACAGTGTTTTCTGCCATTTATTAAATTAATCTGCAGACTTTTAGGCTCATGCTCACAAACCCATGACAGGAAGTGTAATGATGTCCTCAGGGAAAGAGCACATCTGAGTTGAATCTTTTTCTTAAAGGAGTAGCTCATGCAAAAGTGAAACTACTGCTCTCTCGCTCTTTTTTTTCTTTTACTCACTCATCTCGTTCCACTTGTAGGCTGTATTTAAAAAAAAAATTTTCATGGAACACAAAGAATTTTTAAAGAATCTTTGCATAGATTTTAATCGGTTCACAGTGACTACAGACTGTAGAGAGAGACTGCAGAGAGTGCTAAAAAGTACCATAGATATCTATATTTTATATAAAATAATATATACATATTTTATATAAAATTATAATACAAAAATAAAATAAATTAAATAAAATATAAATCTAAATAAATAACAGCAAATGGCTTTGAGATGGTGTGAGGGTGAATAAATCCTGTCCAAATTGTCTTTTTTTGGTAAACAAAAAATTCCATCCTTTTAAAACTGTCACTTTAAATGTCTGTACTTAAAGGTGGGGTAAGCAATTTTTCAAAAACGCTTTAGAAAACTGATTCGGGCCGACTAGCAAAAGAAACTTGTAGCCAATCAGCAGTAAGGGGCATGTCTACTCATGATGTGGAGGAGAGACCATTCAGTGCACAGGACGGACATTAGCGAGTCGAGCGACAGAAAGATATAGATGGCAGATAAAAAACAAAAGAGGGAAACGTCTGCAAAACAAAAGAAGGCTTAAGGCAAGAAGTAGGACCCGTGGAAATATCAGATCAGCTTTCCAGCGCTGGAGAGAACTCAAGGAGCAGAAGGCCTGCGATCGGATGCCGAGGTTGCTTTGTTTCTTCTCGATAGGTGAGTAACACCGTGTCTGCGCCGCAACAGCTAAAGTCTGTCTAGTACACTGGACGCGACCGTTGAAAGCGACCATTGAAAATCATTTGAAATTTGTGTCAATACGTCATGAATAGAACGCAGCAGCAGTTTTCTGTCGGGGATTTGTCGTGTCGTGTCGTGCCGCGCCGCATCCAGTGTAGGCCATAGATATGTATATATATGATGGTGTAGACAGCATCACTGATTATAATGAGTTTCATAGTATTTTGTTGCGCCGCTCGCGTCAGGTGTAGACACGGTGTAACATTGGTTTTGCTTTGTTTCACAGAACTAATCGTTGCCTGGATTGCGTACGTATGTGTGGGGCGGAGCTATCAAAATAGGGGCGAGACCCTTTTGGGGTAGGGGCGTGTTTGTTTTGGTGATTTCAAATGTCAACATTGGCTACCAGAAATCGCTTACCCCACCTTTAATGTGAAGACTAACATTACATTATGCTGTCATATAGCAGGGAGAGATGTCTCCAAGTGTCTGGTTGTGTCTATCCCTCTTCCTGTTTGGAGGCTGATAGCAGCATTTAAGCTCTTCGCCAGTCTCTGAAGGTCAGCCCTTAAACAGCTGTTTGAGGGATGAATGGGAACAGGTTTTTTGTGACCATTACCTCTGCTCTGATGACTCTGTATGTGTTGGTGTCCTGCTGTGATCTTCCAGCTAGCGTTGTGCTTGTTATCACCCTCTGTAAATACTGGTGGCACACTTGCATTGATTCATGCACTTGTAGGGTCAGAGAGCTTACATAAATTCCTTCAGGATGAAACGCAAACCTTATAAAAAAAGAGAGAGAGAGATGCTCAGCATGTTTGAGATGACAGCTACTACTTCACTTTTGACCATCATTACTGCTCCCACACAATACTGAGTCACTGTAGCGAAATCAAAGGGGCTTAATTGTCAGGCCTTGAGAAAAAGTTAAATTGAGATTGAAGTGTGGTAGAATATACTTATTTTTTTTGACTAGCTATACTAGTCAAAAGTGTAGTTTCAGGTTCATTGAAAAGAAAATCTTGAGAAAACTAGATAGCCAAGTATTACACGACCCAAAATCCTGACCTGTAGAAGGATTGTCCTTGGATGCACCAATCAGATAAGTTGATAGGTTGTGATAAGTATTTTATTCAGTATCAAATCATTGATTGAAATTAGTCCAGTCTACTTTAAATAAATAAATAATAAAAATACATATTTACCATTATATCTTCATTTATAGAGTATTGTTTTGTTAGCTTAGCACCATGCTAATGCTAAACACAAATGGAATCATTTGTGATTCAAGTCTCCTGTGCGTTACATGTGCGGCTCAATAGTTGTGTGGTGTAAGGGAATCGTTGTCCATTTAGAGCGATTCAAAGATTGATGACCCCTGTACCAAAACACTTCCTTAGAAAATAGTAATCAGTAGACAACAAGGCAGCTCACTAGATTTTGCCTATATTATATATATACACATCTACACACAACATTAATTTAAAGAACTCCATCGTAGACTCAAGTTTTCTGCCGTTCATAATTTATTTACTCCCAACCATCTCTGGGCTCCCCCTCCGGACATTAGGATTAAACTTCCACATTATGAATAAAACATACTGAAATGAATTCAGTACGGTCCAGAAATATTATCTGAAGTAAATCAATGTTTTAAAATGAATTCTCTGTGGCCTCAGGTGTATATTTAAGCAAAACTGAGAGAGAGGCAAAGAAAAGTCACAGAGCATGAAACCTTTCCTCAGTTTAATATTTAACGTTCAAAACCGAGAAAATATAGACATTCCCGAGCACATCCCCACTCTCTATCTGCCTACACACATCTTCACTGCTGTACCGCAGAGCTGAAAATAAATGGCCTCTCTGCATCCCGGCAGACACCCATCCAGAAAAAAAAACACATTTAAAAGAGGGCATGTAAATCCTCATTGAGTGACTGCAGTGCGGAAGTTCGATATAAAAAAATACATACAACTGTGACGTGTCTTTTCTTGGGTGCCTTTTGGTACCAACCAGTATGACACCTCTACCCTTATGTGACAAATCGCTGAGTGGCAAAGCTTATCAGAGAAACGCTGCCAGCTTTGCTTAGCCTGGTACAGTTTTGTCTACTTAGAAATAGTGATTTGGTGCCAGAGCCCAGGCGAGATTAAGCCGTGGATGTTTATAATATCATACAAGAGCGCGCTCAAGCATTTGGGTGCTTTAAATCAGGCATGAAATTAATTTCCAAACCCTTTTATGCAGAGGTGCGAGTAATAAGAGGCGTATGCTTTGTATTTTGCATATATATGGCCCGGAGCTGATCCAGCGGGCCTTTGGAGTCATTGTTCGACGCATGTCCGTCTGACCTTAGAAGTGTTCTTTGATCAATATGCCAAATACATTTTCATGAATAAGGCTGGAGTGTTATAGCGAGTCTAGCTTTGTTGCTGTTCTTTGGCTGATCTCTGTCTTCTTTATGTCAGAGGTATAGACCACTAGACGTCCTTCAAAAAGAGATGCGGCAAATAATCATTATCGTATCTGCAGGATTGGTATCTGCATTCCCATGAGCACAAATCAACAGCACCACAGCTCCACAGATCTTTATTTCAGCAGTGCATTTTGGAGGTCTCTTTGCAGGGTGTCAGTAGGTCTTTTATACTTACAAATAGGATACATCTTGAAGGTTGTCCTAGTTAAGGATTGCTGGTAAAAGTATCGTTCAACGTGCGATTTATGCAGTATTTTCCATGACGTCTGAAGCCATATGATAGCTTTGTGTGAGGAACACATTTAGGTGTGTGACACAAAATACTGCATTATTAAGTGTGTATAATTGCATAAATGCTAATTTTTTGCTATATATACCACTTCAGATTACAGTGTAAAGCAATCTGTAAGAGTTAATTTGCAAATACCGATAACTCCATTTTTATTTTATTTTTTCAGAAATCACGTTTTTATTATTGCGCATTCCAAGAAATATCAATCAAACTGCAGTTGGGTTGTTTTGATTAAGTAATAATAACTTAAACAAATACAGGTAATTTATCAAATTAAAGTTAATTGAAAGTATTTTTTTTTTACATATTAAAAGTTTGTTTTATAGCAAAAGCAGATAACTCCAACAGTCGTTTTTTGGCAAAAGCAGATAACTCTACATTTCATGTTTTAGAGTTTAAAAAAACACTCGTTTAATCTTTGTAATCTCCTCAGATGACAATGTAGATGCCTGACAAACGTTGTTGTTGTTGTGATCATAAACCGTATGGATGTGATTACACGCAATACACGGAGCTGTTCCCTCACCATTTTTAACAGGCTGCTTTTGCAAGGTTCCGTGAAAACGTTTCAGCTTTTATTTTCCTTTTTCGCCCTGAAGAAGATATCACAGGTTCATCAAGTTCGTCGAAATTATCCATCCTCGATCACTTTTTGTCAGCTTTGACGAAACTCCTCTCAGCTAGCACGTCTTTTCAAAGTGAAAGTAGCCGTGTCACCTGACCTGAATACAGTGCGCTGATTCGTTAAAATGGACTTATCGGCTTCTGTTCAAAAACAACAAGGGTTTTTGATGCCTTGAAAGTGGACAAAACCGGCTTTTTTGACAAAATGTGTTTAGGGTTCAGATCGTGCTATATGTGGAAAATAATGCACGGCAATCAGCTACTTTTTTTTTTTAAAGTGCACGCCGTTTATCAGTTTTTGCAAATGAACTCTTCAAATATTTATAATTTATTATACTTTTTCTATATAAACAAATAATTATGGTAGTGATGGCATTTTGGCAGAAACTATAATTATCATGATCAATTTTTGTATGGCTAAATGGCCAAAAATGATGAAAAACAAACTGTGAGTGTTTTAGCATTTCTACAGTCTTTCAGGTTTTATTATTATTATTTTTTTAATTGCTCTTTGCAATAATTGAGCATCCTTTTAAGCCATCGTACATTATCAAAAAAAAGAAAGAAAGGTGTTATCTAATGATTCATTATATCTATCTTTTTGTAATGGTCTTAGATTAATTAAATTGACCTTATAAGTTTTGTTCTCAATACATTCAGATAGATCAATAAAAATTTAATAAAATGCAATAAAATAAGAAAGGAAATAAGTACATAAGTAAATAAACCCCGCCCCTTAAAGCCATGACAGAATATCAAAAATCATTGTAAGTAAATAAAATAAAATCATTCATACTGTTAAACAACTTCTATTTAAAAAAACAACTTTGTTTTCAATTTTTGTTTTGTTGCAAAATTTGGTGTTAGAGTCTTTAAATTGACTTTGTAAGTTATTAGTTCTAAACATTTTCTTAAACATTCCGATACTGAATGCTGGCAAAGTAGTGATCGTCTTAGATGTTATGTTAGTGTTTTCACTGATATTAAAAGGAATATAATTACAAGTGATTTGCTGTTATGCTTGACTTACTTGCCTTCTACTCTGTATTTTCTGCTTTGTAGATAAATACATGTTTAGTGACACAGAGGCCATCTTCTCCCTTTGAATTACAACTTTAATAACTGTACTTCAGCATCTCACCAGAACAGTTTTCTTTTTTCTCTCGTTTTCTAATGCTTGTTCAGTAAGTGTGAGGCTTGCTTTCTGTGCTTTCCTGGCAATGTTTTATTCTAACAAATCTAATCAATTCTACACACAGTACATTATGTAAACAGCGGATCTAATTATACGTGGCTTGAGTCTGAAATTGATTTCAGAGGCACACAGAGTATGTTTTCACATCAATGTAAACATTTATTTGAATAAATATAAAAAATGATTTAACCCTCACCACCTCCAGATGGTGAGAGGATTAAAATATTTAACTGAATGCATTTTATGAGATTACACTGCAGATTGAAGACCTCCATTTATCTTATTATAACATAATATCAGGAGCAGCAGCCAAAATCCTTAATACACTATTAATGGCTCAAATTAAGATAACACAGTTTTTATTTTATTTTATTTATTTATTTTATTCTGCAAAATTAAATATAATAGTTGTACAGACCATTTTGGCTTCTTGTTCATTCCTTTTGGCATACCAAATCACTGAGGGCATCATTAACAGAAATAATTTCTGTTTTGCATATGTAATTAACACAGTCCCTTGACTTAAACAGGAAGAAAGAGAGGGAGACTGAACATACCTGCTTACCACAGAAATGTATCAAATCTAGGGCACATTTCATGCTGCGGCTGTTTTTGGTCACAACTTTCTTTACTTAAGTTACTAACATTCCTTTCACAATTGCCAACATTCCTTTCACTTTTATATACCCCTCTATCTATATTTTTACTTGTTTTATTTTTATATAACACATTTTATCAAGTATACTACTTTACTATTCAAAATTGCGTTATCTCTATTCTGTTCTATTCTATTCTATTCTATTCTATGTATTAATAATTATACCTGTTTGCATGCTAATTGCTAGTCTGCTCATTTATTATGTTAATAATCACAACGTGAATTATGCTCAAAAGTATTACATATTCTGCATGGTAGAAATCTTTGTCTGAGTATGTTAAGTAAGAATGTTGTTTGTCCATTACCCAACATGCCTTTTTACCTCTCTGCTGCTGTGCAATGTTCTGCTCTAAGAATTATGTTTCTTCTTCTATTGCTCAGATTGCAACAATTTGTAATTTCCCTCAGATGGTGCATGATATAGCCTCGCAATTAGATGAAATCTGCTTCGTCTAGTGTAATACCTGTTGCTAGCAGCATGCAGGACAACTGATAGTTATCCTATGTTCTTCTAGCAACAAATAGTACAGCAAGTCAAGTCAGCTTTATTTATATAGAGCTTTATACAATACAGATTGTGTCAAAGCAGCTTTACAGTGTTATACAGGAAAATAGTTTGTCAACAATCCAAGAGGACAATAACAAACAGTCAATTTTTCAGTTAAAGTCAGTTCATTGATGATTCAGTGATGTCTTCATCCAGTTCAGCTCTCTTCCAATAGTATCTGTGCAATCAAGCCGACAATATTGCCAGAAATGGCAATATGCAATTTGTGCGTCCCCAACAAAGCAAGCCAAAGGCGACAGAGGCAAGGAACCAAAACTCCATCCGTGACAGAAATTTAGAAAAAAACCTTGGGTGTAACCAGGCTCAGTCAGGCGGCCAGTTCTCCTCTGGCCAGACAAAACCAGCATGGTGTGGTTTAATTCCAGGCTGCAACACAGGTCAGAACTTGGCTGGTTCTCATGGTCCTGTCTCGATGGCCGTCTAGTTGACGAGGTCTTTGCAGGGGATCTGTCTCAGACCTTAAGCACAGCTGTTGTCATCTGAAAGGGCTTTTTTTTAGACCCATCTGCCTTACTAAGAATGGTTAAAATTATGACCATGTATAAATATTCATGAAAAGCCTCTTGTGTTAGCGTTTATGGTCTGCTCACTGCTGCTTGTCTCAAGTATACCTTACATTCGAGTATTGTTTCCAACTAAATGTGTATCTCTCTCTCTCTCTCTCTCTCTCTCTCTCTCTCTCTCTCTCTCTCGATTTTTCTTAGGTAAGACCACCAAATGTGGCCCATCAAATATAAGATGCTGATGGTTTCCATGCATCTGGGTGTCAGTAGCTAAGTACCTTGATTTCTGTTATGCACAGTTTGAATTGCAATGCTATGGGGAAGATGTCCAATTACACACTGTGTTTTTCCTCTATAAGTGATTTTGTATGTTGTTTACTGCCTGGCTAAAAATGTTACCTTTTTCATTTTTGCTTAATGATGAATTGTTCATGTTTCATACTTGTTTTACTGTTACAAGTCTGTTTGATCCTTGTTCTATGATCAATATCCTTTACCTAATTTGGTGTATTATCACCAAATCTTGGATTCAGTCTTTTTGTCAACTTGTTTTCTTTCAATTTGTACAGGTTTTTTTTTATTTCTTCTAGGCCTCATTGTTTGCACTTAGCTTTTTTGGCGGTAAAAAAACTTATTTGTGGATGATTATGACAATGTTCACTCAAAAACTGAGGTGCATGTGCTGAGATGTTCCAAAAAGTCATATAAAACCTGTGCTAATTGAAAGAAAACAAGTTGATAAAATGATTGAACGCAATATTTAATAATAACAACATAGCATAACAAGAACTTACTTTTTGTAGTGAAACAAGGTGAGAAAAATCCCCCAAAAGTACAAAAATTATCAGTGTTTTTTGAAAAGTTGTTATGCCCTGTGTGAGCAAAATCAGTAAGTTTTAGTCCAATGTGATAATCCTCTCCAGGTCAAAATGTCTTGATAAAATGAATCATGTCAGCATGCCTCACCATTAAGGCAAAGGTCAGTGTGTGTTTAGTAAACCATATGTCCTTTTAATGGGCAGTAATGAAGAATACTGTACGTTTTTGTAGCAGTCTATATGCATATACAGAACTTCTTTTACCTCAAAAAGTGTCACAACACTAGCCTCAGTCTTGAGATATTTCTGAAAATAATGAAGATTACTATGTTTTGTAGATTTGTTTTACATTTTAGATATAATATGAAGTTCATGGCACCATTTCATGTGGTGGATGTCATCTGGATTTACTGCGATCATCATGTTAATAACTCAAAACACAGAAAAAAGTATTATTAATTGGTTAATTAATAGCTCCTATGAATATATCAGCGAGACAACCTGTCAATAAAAGTTTTATTCAGGGTGTGAAAACTGTTAGAAGAAGGCTGTGGCAGTGTCCTTAGACCTGTGTCTCAGTGTGTAATTGAGAGCAAATTGCCAGTCAACCCCCTTTGAGGTCATGATGCACTATTCAGGTCTGCGTTGATTAGATGTCATGGGCGGCAGTGGACACGAGTGCTATGGGAACAGCTGTTATCCTGACATGAGAAAAATTAAACGTGTAAATAATCAGTGTCCGGCAGCTGCAAAGATGATTAGGATAACATAATGAGAGAGCTGATTAAGAACAAACACTCTAAGGGCTGCAGTGATATAGACTGTAACAAATGTCACCAATTTCTCCAATTAAGCAGAGGCTGCTAACACACCAGAGTGGAGGATAACAAACTCAAAACAGCAATCACACTTCTTCAGTGTTTTTCAGTGATGTAACAGTAATTCAGATGATCATAGTGAATCTTTTCTAGCAACAAGCGAAGTTTTCCAGGAGCAACGTACTGCAACAAAACTAAATTTTTCACACTTAACTTAACTACTGTGTGAGTCATGTCTAGGTTTTGCTTTTTTGAAACACTTCTATAAACGGTAATGTTCTGCTAAATTAAAAAAAAATATTTTTATGATTGAGCATTCATGTCACTTCAAAGTAGCCTACTACTCAATAGAGAACAGTGCTGTAACTGTTACTAGTGAGCTAGATGATATTAGTGTACTCAATCCTTAGATATCAGCTACAATACAGCCTAACATTTCTTTAATGCCAACTCTATAATTTGACACCTACATCTTCTCTAAGGTACCTTGTTTACAGCTGTTGTAAGCACTGTACATCACTGAACATGTGTAGATCAAATAAGAGTTGTTGAAGGGAGAGCTCAGAGGAGACGTGTCCAGAGACTAATTTATGACTTTTATCTGGTGTTTATTTATAGGTGATAATGCTCAGGCAGAGATGTGTTGACAGTGGCATGAAGTGACTTCTCTGCACACTCTGTAAAATGGAGAATTCAATTAATAAATAACAGCACCATGCTGCTGAGAAGACAAGCGTTTCAAAACGGCAAAAAGCATTTGATTTGATGCGTCTTTCATGAAGGCCCCTCCTGTTACAACTCATTGATGCTCCCTGGGAGAAGACGGGGATTTTGTGGACTTTTCTTGCACCTACAGTATTCAATCTCTCCTTAACTTTCCATTAGACAATAACACCTCAAGTTTAATTACCTGCAGTCCTCAAGGTCAATGTGAATGAGAAAGTCATTAGCGAGGTCTGTTCTCCTCTGAGCCGTCTAGGTAACATAATGCAATCAGGCTATTGCAACACCAAGAGTGGGTAAACAACTCCGCACGCCTCCTGCTACAAAAACATCCCATTATTCATCATACACATGATTGTACGAACCAGGATTCTTACTGTTAACTATAACTAAAATAAAAAATTAAAACTAAAACCAAAAAAATCAAATCAAATAAAAAAATAACTTATTTCAGTTGCCAGGGCATTATTTTTTCTTTTCATTTAACTTAAAACACTAAAATAACTAAAATTGAAATAGAAATTAATAACAACTATATATATATATATATATATATATATATATATATATATATATATATATATCCTTTAACCAGGAAATTATCGTTCTTAGAATTGACAAGACAGTTGACCCTGAGAGGTCAGCTAAATATCTACAGCGGATCTAAAATATTCATAATTAATTATAACTTGTTGAGCTGCGATCATCATGAGCTGATTCGTTACAGTAATTCAACTCAAATTGTGAAACTTGCGTATTAAATAAATTCAATGCACACAGACTGAAGTAGTTTAAGTCTGTGGTTCTTTTAATTGTGATGATTTTGGCTCACATTTAACAAAAACCCACCAATTCACTATCTCAACAAATTAGACATTAATTCATCTCACTCACTCACTCACTCACAAAAAAAAAAGTTTTCCTCAAAATTAATAAAAACAGTTAAACGCAACTCTGAATATGACTCAAAGCTGCAATAATTTAATATGTTAAATAATACAAATATACTTTATATATTTAATACCATTTTATTAACCAATTTGCTGCTGACCTTCAGTGATCCAATTCAACCATAATAATAAGCAAAAATTACACAAGATAAACTAACATTTCTTCTTCTTTTTTTATTGCTGAAGAGTGTTGAACTTTCTTCTTCTGTGTTCTACTGTGCAGAAGTGAATTTACATTTCCTTCAGGCTTTTAGTGTGAAAGGGCTTTTACATTTGCCAAAAATATAACTTTTTATATTAAAAGCAAACAAGCAAGCCCTGCCCAGATTAAAAAAGTAACGCAAAATTAACGTAACGCATTACTTTCAATAGGAAGTAACCCAATATTGTAATGCCTTACTTTTAAAAGTAACTTTCCCCAACACTGTTTCTGCATAAATATGCATACTCAAATACTCAAAACATAATCAACATTTCACAAGTCCTGAAAGTAGACAAAGAGAACGCAAACAAACAAATGAGACAAACATATTTTCTTTGCCATTTATTTATTTAGAAAAATTATCCAATGTTACGTATCTGTGCAGTGCAAAAGTATGTGAATCTTTGCTTTCAGTACCTGGTCTGACCCCCTTTTGCAGCAATAACTGCAGGTAAATGTTTCTTGTAACTGCTGATCGGCTTGTAGGAATTCTAGCCCCTTCCTCAGTACAGAACCACTTCAGCTCTGTGATGTTATGGGTTTCCTCCTATGAACTGCATGCTTCAGCTCCTTCCACAACATTTCAATTGGATTAAGGTCCAGACTTTGACTCTGTCATTCCAAAACATTAACATTGTTCTTCTTTTACCATTCTTTGGTAGAATGACTTGTGTGCTTGGGGTCGTTGTCTTGCTGCATGGCCCACTTTCTCTTGAGACTCAGTTCTCAGACAGATATCCTGACATTTTCCTTTCGAATTTGCTGGTATAATTCAGAATTCATTGTTCTATCAATGATGGCAAGCTGTCCTGGCCCAAATGCAGCAAAACAGGCCCAAACCATGATACTACCACCACCATGTTTTACAGATGGGATGAGGTTGGAATACAGTGTGTTCTTTTCTTCAAACATAACACTTCTCATTTAAACCAAAAAGTTCTATTTTGGTCTCATCTGTCCACAAAACATTTCTCCAGTAGCACCTCTGGCTTGTCCACATGATCTTTCGCAAACTGCAGACTGGCAGTAATGTTCTTTGGATATATATATATATGAATGGGGAAAAAACAATCCACAACAAAATTACTGAAACTTTAACTAAAACAGAAACTAAAACCATTACAAAAAAAATCCATTATTATTAATCTATTATTATTATTATTACATTAACTGAAATAAAATAAATATACATATACATATACATATTTGTATTTCTTTATTTTTTTCAGCTAGCTGCCAGGGCATCATTTCTAGTTTCTTTTTTTAGTGTAACTTGAAGTACTAAAATAACTCAAACTAAAACTGAAAAAAAAAAATCATTAAGAACAATAAATAAAATAAAATAATAAAAATAAAAAACAACAATGACTAAAAAAAAAAATATATATATATATATATTAATTACAAAAATGAATAAAATAATTAATAAAAAATTAATAAGAGTTAATTATTTAATAAAATCATTAAAAATATTTATAAAAACTATAATAATGTAGTATATCAATAAACACTAGTGGCCTTATTAGCCATGCTAGCATGGGCATTTGTAAATGTGGAGTGGACAACAAAAATCAAAATAATATTTAAATAGAATGGTTAGAAATGACTGAATTATTAATATTATTATTTTGCTTTCTTTTCAAACAAAGATGCCCTAAAACTTTATTTAATTTCCAAGGGAGAAATTAATGGCCTAATTTAATCAGTTTACTGTTATCGAACACCAGAGAGTTCCCTTGATTTTCTAGTAGAACTGCTATTTATTTGTTGCAGACTCCAAAGATACTATTGCTTTTTTCAAAAAGAATATGTCATGGTAAATATCCTGAAGATTAGCGTCAAGGCAATCAGTTTATTATGTGATAAAGCGCTGCACAGAAAAGCAGCTTATTTAGTGAAATAAAGCATCTCCTCCATTGCCTATTCAGGCAGAACAGCCTCTAGTCTCCATTTTAGGAATTGTTGCATATTTTTGTTCAGAGGTTGTTATGTCTGTCTAAAAAATGGTTTTTGAATGAGTTTGGGAAATTAACTCGAACTTAGGTTTCCCAGCTGAGCACCACAATGGAATGTGCACCAACCACTAAGCCACAGCTCTGTAACTTGGCAAAAGTAAATCAATCTAAAAGTTTGAATTTGTCGTTTAATTCCCTGCTGTAAATGTTCATTCCTCTCTTTGCATTAGTTTCAGTGAGATGAATACTCCCTCAATTAGCTTTCTAATGAATAGATTTAATTAGCTCTTGATCTCGTTGCCAGTGTTTGCAGCATTTCTGCACAGCCTCAGATTTAAAAGGAAGGAAGGAAGGAAAAAAGAGAGAAAATCATCAAAAAAGCAAAACTATCACAAGGAGAGCGTTAGCTTTTTTTCATATAGCAACACAGTTATGAAGACGTGGCATACTGATGAAACAATGTGTTTGTATATTATAATTGTGTGTTTATCCATTATAATTGTGTTTGCATTGGAATGATCAAATTTCCTATCAAATAGAGTGGGCTGAACAAGATGGGCTTCTGCTGTTTGACATGCTAGACTCAAATCAATGTCGAAAAAGCCGATAACATCTCATTGATTCATTTTAAATGGCAATGTCACTCTTATCTCCTCAAGTTCAGCACACTCTACAAATCTGAGGCTATATACCCGTATTAGGATTTGATGATTACATCTCAACTGCACCTTATTTCAGAAGGTAAAAGGAATTAAATCATAATTTTTTGGGGGGAAAGCATGCGCTAAAGTAATCTTCCATAGTTTTTTCTGCCTGCTTAGAGAGGAAGAGACTATCTAAATTACATGTAATGTGACTAATCACAGTTCATTTAGTTGTTTGTAGTGATTAAGAACAGGGTTACCTGAAATAGATTATGCCAAAAAACTATTATGAAATAAAATAAATGTTACTGAAATAAAAAGAAAAATATATACAAATAATAAATAACTTATTTCAGCTAGTTGTCAGGACACCATTTCTCTTTTTTTTTAGTTTAACCTAAAGCACAAAACTAAAATAGATTATGCCAATAGAACAGTGTAAGGGGAAAAGAAAATAGCACATCAGCCTTGACAAAAATCAATCAATAAATAAAGATATAAATAAAGATATTTATATTTGTGTGTTTTTTTTATTTGAATGTATATATGAATTTATTGCTGCATATATAACAAAAGTTTAACAAAAATGTAAGTAAAATTAACATGAAATCAGAAAATATAAAAATAAATTCTAATTCAAAAGAGTAATAAAATCTATAATAGTATCTCAATGATACTAAAGTAACACTATACTGCAAATTAGTGTTACTTTAGTATCATTGTGATAATATTATAGTTTTTATTACTGTTTTGAATTAGAATTTATTTTTATATTTTCTGATTTCATGTTAATTTTACTTACATTTTTGTTAAATGTTTGTTTTATGGTTATTTTCATTTTTTTTATTTTTGCTGTTTTTACACGTCTATATAGTTTTATTGATTTTCTTTTTTTGTTTTAGTTTTAGATATTTTAGTGCATCTAAACTTAATGAAACTTAATAAAATTAGAAATGTTGCCTTGGAAACTAGCTGAATAGTTATTTCAGTTAACAATGATTTTATTTCAAGTGATGACATTTGTTTGTACTTTTTTTGTTTTTAGTTATACTATATATAGCTATAATAGCTATAATAATCCTGCTGCATATACTGTATATATATATATATATATA
>NW_015505211.1:2014164-2038258 GCF_001515645.1 Sinocyclocheilus grahami
AATACTCTCTATATATACTATATATATATATATATATATATATATATATATATATATATATATATATATATATATATAGTGACATTGATCTCTGATCCCAACTCTCAACTCAATGTGAGTGTTTAATATTATTTTAAAGAAAAGGGAAAGGTGAACACAGCGGCACATATAGACACTCAAAAAACACCAAAGGGTTTAATCATAGGGTGCTGCAAAATGATCTTTCTGTTCTGCTCCAGTTGAAATGCCATTCTTGCAGTTTCGTTGGCGCCACTTTCCTTTTCCAATTGTCCCATCGATACTTGTGAGTTGGAGGTTGGCCCAGGCCGAGCACTCTGAAAGAGGTTGTGTTTGCACTTATCGTGTCAGTTGCTGCTCATTTGGCTCAGGAAGGTCTTCGGGTCTTTACTAGAACTTTCTAAACTTACAGACAACTTTGGGGTCTAGAATGCCAGAGGCTAAGATTCAGTGACTCAGAGTGAAATCAAAGTCTTACGTCCCTCATTTCTCAACAACAGGCCTGTGTGCAAACAAAGCACCTGTGTGTAGTTGCATTGTTTGTAACTGCCGGCTTGGCAAATCCAGTAAAAATTCTTAGATATTGTGTTCTACACATCATCTGATTGAGTGGGATGGTACACATAAATATTTTCACTGAGCTGTCTTTGTGCTGTAGGTACATAATCCGTTCAAACGGATGGCTGGCTGTTAAAATTGAGGCGACAGTTTGCAGCCCAACATGTTAATATTCATCCCACTGTTATGTCTTGTTGTAAGGCAGACCTTTGTTCTGTTGTGTTACATAAACATTGCCATGAATATTTATGGAATCTATACACATGTGCATGCTCAAAGAGCCTTTATTATTGTATACACATACACTGTGATTGTGAACTTGCTTGCTTTATAAGTGACCTTTTGTCTTCCGTACAAAGATGAAAATAAACATGGGCTTGAGATTTCATCAATCAGGCGAACAAATTATTTGAAAATATTTCATCCTGCATTCTATCTCCCACATGTTGGCCCACATGAGATTCTTCTCAAATACTTTACATCTTATGAAACCTGCCTATATATTCAGGAATGGTCCAGTTGTATACCATTACATTTTCCTGTTTATTTTTTATTAGACAGATCGAAAAGAATGCTTGGTAATAGGCCTTTTATTTTTCAAATCAGAAAAACAACTGCCTTAATAATTGTTGCAATTAGCTATCACAACTTCGCGTTAGAATTTAACATTACAATAGGGTTTTCCAAACAAATTTTTGTATCATTCGAAGTATCAACGTACAATTTAAACAAAAACTTTTTGACACTTGAGGAACTGTATCAATGCTATATCGGTAAATATTTTGAAGCACTAAACCTTTTTTGCTAAATCCTTTGATGGAAACATGGCTAGTGATGCATAAATAATTAATTATCTTTTGCTTTTCGTTTTATTTTATTTTATTTTTGCAATATAGTGATGAAAATGAGTTTGTGTTTATTGTATATTGTATCATTTATTTAATTATTTTAAAATGTATTCATTATTTATACATTATTTAAAAAACATCAATTGTGCATCACAGTAAAATTTTATTTTTTGACTTTATGCTGATTTAAATAAAATGTAAAAATCATTATTACAGCATTTTTACTATACGATTACTGCATTACAGTAATGCTAATTTAATGAGAATCACAATTTAGAATAAAAGAAATTACCAGACAAACAACAACAACAACAAACCTTTAGAAGTAAAGTCTTCTGACACATTATAGTATTGAACATTTTGGGGAGATATGTATGTACAGTGGGGAAAAAAAGTATTTAGTCAGCCACCAATTGTGCAAGTTCTCCCACTTAAAAAGATGAGAGAGGCCTGTAATTTTCATCATAGGTATACCTCAACTATTAGAGACAAAATGAGAAAAAAAAATCCAGAAAATCACATTATTTGCAAATTATGGTGGAAAATAAGTATTTGGTCAATAACAAAATTTCATCTCAATACTTTGTTATATACCCTTTGTTGGCAATGACAGAGGTCAAACGTTTTCTGTAAGTCTTCACAAGGTTTTCACATACTGTTGCTGGTATTTTGGCCCATTCCTCCATGCAGATCTCCTCTAGAGCAGTAATGTTGTGGGGCTGTCGCTGGGCAACACGGATTTTCAACCCCCTCCAAAGATTTTCTATGGGGTTGAGAGCTGGAGACTGGCTAGGCCACTCCAGAGCCTTGAAATGCTTCTTACGAAGCCACTCCTTCATTGCCCGGGCGGTGTGTTTGGGATCATTGTCATGCTGAAAGACCCAGCCACGTTTCATCTTCAATGCCCTTGCTGATGGAAGGAGGTTTTCACTCAAAACAAAACATAATTCCTTATTACACAGCTCTGTGGAATACTTTAATCTTATTAGTCAGTTGTAGAATTTAGCCATCAAATGTTGCTCAATAATGACTGTTGCCCATAGTAATAGTGATTAACTGACCACTTGTCTGGGAAACGTGTACATATTCATAAAATAATTTCAACTAATATTTCATGTCCATATATTTATGTATTTAATAAAGTTGCCACGTAATAACTAAGATATTGTACAGTGCACTCTTAAAAAAATTAAATAAACCTGACTGCACATTCTCATTTACTTTTGACTTTGGGGTGAAATTCACTCTGTAAAGATAACTAGGCTTGGGCCTTCATTACTCCAGTATCAGACGAGAAAAGCAAACCATGTTATGACAAGTGAATCGCACACATTTGTTCAGTGACCGATTTCCTTCAAAATTTCCGATTTCCGGTCGCATCCCCATGTGAATTACAGCCTCTCAGCCCGGCAGGCTTGATGTGTTTCACATGAACTCAAGTTCTTTTTCTTTCTTTCCGTTCTGTAGATTTAGCCATTGATAAATGTTACACAGTTTCTTAACCTTCTGTTGGAAACAGCACCTCGACAACAGACCTTCCCTCCTGTCTGCAAGCGCACTGCACGGGTGGAGGCCCAGCCTAATGAAACAGATTTAGAGTCACTGGCGTTTATATTAACTCTGCACAGACCTGTAAAATATGCTGAAAACAGAATAAATCACGCCGCACCTTCCTCTCGCAAGGCAGCTTTAAGGTGCAGTTAATCCAAACGAGGGCGTCCTCGCCATCCATACTTCACAGACACACAGTGAAATTAGAAGCAGAGGAAATGCATTAAAAAAGTAGTGCTCTGAATAGATCAATGGCACTTAATTAAAAAGAGAGTGATTCTAAACAATGAATCTGAGCGTGTTTTCAATGGTGGATGAGCCAAACCCCCTCCCCTCTATCAACAGCAACAATGGTGGGTAAGGACTTGCCCATCGATTTTTAACTGCAGTCCTCAGTCCTTTATTTTTGACCTAGGGCAACGTTGATTACTAATGAGGTGTCACAAGTTGCACCGTTTGATGAGTTTCAGCTAAATCTTTGTCTACCTTGCACTTTAATTTGATTGATTGGGTGAATTAATTTACTTAATCAAGCTCTTTATGAGACTCCTTTGTAAGCCTGAAGTATCTTTGATTCATGCTGGTTTTGTGGAATAGTAATGTGACCAGTGGTGGCTCGTGGGTTTTAAAATAGAGGAGGCACACTAATTGTACTGGCCTGCCGATTATTATTGTATTGTTATTATTGTGTTACAAACTGTAACACCGTGTGTCCCAACCACGACGCGATAAAATGTATCTTTTCCATGTAGTTTTTGTCTTAACCAACCGCGACAGCGACACCTGACAATAAGCGACATGGGATTCTATTTTAGGAACGGTTTTTATTTTCTGCTACGTCGCAGAAAGAGCGATATACAAAATATGACAGTGATAATCTCAGGTAATGATTATGTGCTTTATTCAATGTTAAAAGTGTCTAATGTGAGTTTGAATATTATTTTTTTCTTTATAAATGGCTTTATAGCCATAGTGAAGCAACAATAGATATTTTACCGCAGATCTTGAAAATAAATTAAAGCAAACTTGTACGTTAAAACTGTGAACTCACTGCGAACCAACACGTGTATTCCATAACAAAGATATCAGTCACTCACTCACTCACTCACAAAAAACTGTCTATTTTCTGTGTCCACTTTTCTTTTCTACACACTCGCCATGTTTTTGCTGTCACATCGTATCTACACTGGACGCGACAAAGCATTGCAAATCATTTGAACATTGTGTCAGTGCGTTATAAATAGAATGAGTCAGCAGTTTACTGTTGAGGATTTGTCGTGTCACACCGCATCCAAGACAGCATCACTATAACGAGTTATATTGTATTTTATTGTGTTGCGCCGCGCGTCCGGTGTAGGCACGATGTAAGTTAATGTAGCTTTCTGATGCTGCGTTTGAATTTTCATGCCACATTATTTGAAATTAGCGCAGGCCAAACTTTTTTCTCGCACGGGCCGGATGTTGCCCGCGGGCCGCCTATTGAGGAGCCCTGCTGTATATATATTAACAAAAAATAATAAAAATCTACCTTGCTGAGAATTAAAACTCAAAAACATAAAACATTTCAAAATGTCCCTTCCTATATCCTTGACACAATGGTTCTACTTTCAAAAAAAGGTTGCATATCGTAAACATTTATTTGTATTGCTGCCTACTGTATATCTGCTAAGCTTCCATTATAAGTTAATTTAATGCCTCTTGTTAGTTAACACACACTGGGAGATGAATCAAAAGTATTTTTGGGTAATAATCAACGGCATATCACAGATACTATACTTATTATTTCATGCAGATTAAGACAATCTCAGCTGTTCTTGCTCATTTGTTTCAGTGCCAAGCATCGTTGCTCAGCTACACAGTATAGGAGGACCCTCAAATCCGATGTCTCGCTGTTTTTTTTACATTGTCAAGCATGAAATAGTTGCATGTGTTCAGAGTTTGACTGGTAATTCATCACAGAGGGCTGGTGATGTAATAATTCAACCACCTTAAATCATAACCTTGATGCACCACCATGCACATCAGTTGATATTATACTCATAATTACAATACATTCTGGGAGAACACAGTCAGGAGTCATTTAATTTTCTATAAAACGGGTTTACTGTCATGCCAGGCACCTCACAATAATGACAATGCAGCACAACAACAACAACAAAAAAAATCTGCTCAGTTCTCCCTTGAGTGCTTAGGAGGCAGTGGGATACTTCACAACAAACCCGCAAAGGAGGGCTAATTTTTAAACACTTTTGCTCTTAATGCATTTGGGAACCGTTCTCCCATGGTTAATGCCTTTGGTGCCGAATATTTGAACAAAATGGTGATTTGAACCTGATAAACAGCGAGGTGAATACAACCCTGGCTTAATAAATTTCACTCATTACAGAGAGCAGCTCTGCATACCTTGATTAATGACTCCTTCCTAATTATACATATAGTTTTGGAAGGCGTTTGATGATCTCATCTCCTTGGATATATATAATTTTTTATTGCCAGGAGTCTGATATTGAGTTTCTTCATGTACGTATATGAGCTTATTCTGCGTCGTAATAAGGTTTGACGGTCGAGGATTTGGCACAGGGATTCCAGCTCCTGAAAGTGGGGTTGTAAACTTTTTTTTTATGGCAGGACTGAGTTGAGTATCATATAGGATGTAAAACCGATGCTGTATGAAATAGTATCTTTTCTTACCGTATAAATAATGATTTGGTCAGAATTTGTGGTTAAAAGTATCAATATAGTGGGAATGAAGGTCTACTGAGGTAAAGGGAACTAAGATTTATTTGCCCTCCAATGTCTGCCCCATTCAGTGGTGTTGGAGAATATGCAATACAAAACCACTCCAGACTAAAAAAAAAAAAAAAACGGACATGAGAGGCAGAAACGAGAACTGTTGGCTGAAAAATCAGTATTTGTGTGCATTAAACAATTTATACAAGTCATTTCTATATATTTTCATTATTTATTAAATTTATTAATATGAGAATGCTTTAAGTTTCCAATAAAAGCTTTTTTTTTTTTCTGTGTATCGATTATGCAAGTTTTTTCACAAAATCCATAGTAAAAAAAAAAAAACACCCGGCCGATTCCATGTGGGCCTGTAGTGTTTTTTTTCCTGGCATGTGGTATTTTTTTCTGGACCACATCAAAAGAAAGTGAACTGCAGGCTTGATTGAGAAATATATAATACATTTCATCACTTTTTTTTTTATTGTCCCTGAATAGTGTATCCATACACATGATAATGCAATAGAAAATGTTTTTGGAGTAATGTGAATTTTTTCCCCTTGCAGACACTGAAAGGAGCATGCAGTAGACCTCAAACCAAAGTATATAAAAGCTTTTTTTCTCAGGCTGCCACAAGGTTTGAGCATCTGTAGTGTGGGTGGCCTTCAATGCCAGGCCATGGCAGAACCAGCCACCTATGGGGAAAGAGACGGGATCCGAATGACTGCATTGTGTGGATGAAAGTGCACTGCAAACATGTGCAGTGACATGTGGAGTAGGTTTGACACCGTACCGTGGAATTCTAAATCAGATGGGTGTAAAACAGAATTCGAGCAATCACTCTTGCATTCTGGGGATAGCTGCTTAGCAATTAAGTAAGACTTCAAAAGCAATCACAGGTACCTTGAAATTTTCAGACGTGACCTTGCAGGCAGATGCAAATGCTATTGACACTATTACTCAATGCTGTTTAGCATAAACCAGTAGCAGGACATAAATCTCAGGAGAGGATCTCATAGATTGGATCCGCATGGGCCTTTAAACAGCCGGATGGCTGTCGCCATAACCCCGGTCAGCCAATCCATTCTCTGCGGACCACTTTTAAACCACTGCTTAAATTGGCAGTAACAGCCTGGAAGGTATGTAAGGCAAATCAAGCAGTAACTCTTAAACCAGACTGATGCATTTGTGTGAGAGAGAAGACAAGGTTTTGAAAGTGCATTACGGGTGATATACAGGTGCATCTCAATAAATTAAAATGTAGTGAAAAAGTTAATTTATTTCAGTAATTCAACTCAAATTGTGACACTCGTGTATTAAATAAATTCAATGCACACAGACTGAAGTAGTTTAAGTCTTTGGTTCTTTTAATTGTGATGATTTTGGCTCACTTTTAACAACAACCCACCAATTCACTATCTCAACAAATTAGAATACTTCATGGCCTTCTGGAAAGTATGTTCATTTACTGTACATGTACTCAATACTTGGTAGGGACTCTTTTTGCTTTAATTACTGCTTCAATTCGGCATGGCATGGAGGTGATCAGTTTGTGGCACTGCTGAGGTGGTATGGAAGCCCAGGTTTCTTTGACAGTGGCCTTCAGCTCATCTGCATTTTTTGGTCTCTTGTTTCTCATTTTCCTCTTGACAACACCCCATAGATTCTCTACGGGGGTCAGGTCTGGTGAGTTTGCTGGCCAGTCAAGCACACCAACACCATGGTCATTTAACCAACTTTTGGTGCCTTTGGCAGTGTGGGCAGGTAGCAAATCCTGCTGGAAAATGAAATCAGCATATTCAAAAAGCTGGTCAGCAGAAGGAAGCATGAAGTGCTCCAAAATGTCTTTACTGTACATGTACTCAATACTTGGTAGGGGCTCCTTTTGCTTTAATTACTGCCTCAATTTGGCGTGGCATGGAGGTGATCAGTTTGTGGCACTGCTGAGGTGGTATGGAAGCCCAGGTTTCTTTGACAGTGGCCTTCAGCTCATCTGCATTTTTTGTTCTCTTGTTTCTCATTTTCCTCTTGACAATACCCCATAGATTCTCTATGGGGTTCAGGTCTGTTGAGTTTGCTGGCCAGTCAAGCACACCAACACCATGGTCATTTAACCAACTTTTGGTGCTTTTGGCAGTGTGGGCAGGTGCCAAATCCTGCTGGAAAATGAAATCAGCATCATCAAAAAGATGGTCAGCAGAAGGAAGTATGAAGTGCTCCAAAATTTCTTGGTAAATGGGTGCAGTGACGTTGGTTTTCAAAAAACACAGTGGACCAACACCAGCAGATGACATTGCACCCCAAATCATCACAGACTGTGAAACTTAACACTGGACTTCAAGCAACTTGGGCTATGAGCTTCTCTACCCTTCCTCCAGACTCTAGGACCTTGGTTTCCAAATGAAATATAAAACTTGCTCTCATCTGAAAAGAGAACTTTGGACCACTGAGCAACAGTCCAGTTCTTCTTCTCCTTAGCCCAGGTAAGACGCCTCTGACATTGTCTGTGGTTCAGGAGTGGCTTAACAAAAGGACATCTGTAGCCAAATTCTTTGACACGTCTGTGTGTGGTGGCTCTTGATGCCTTGACCCCAGCCTCAGTCCATTCCTTGTGAAGTTCACTCAAATTCTTGAATCGATTTTGCTTGACAATCCTCATAAGGCTGCGGTTCTTTCGGTTGGTTGTGCATCTTTTTCTTCCACACTTTTTCCTTCCACTCAACTTTCTGTTAACATGCTTGGATACAGCACTCTGTGAACAGCCAGCTTCTTGTTAACAGCCAGGTTTTTGTTAAATGTGAGCCAAAATCATCACAATTAAAAGAACCAAAGACATAAACTACTTCAGTCTGTGTGCATTTAATTTATTTAATACATGAGTTTCACAATTTGAGTTGAATTACTGAAATAAATGAACTTTTCCATGACATTCTAATTTATTGAGATGCACCTGTATGGTTTCAAGAGTTTGATTGATGACAAGAGAAGCATATGCATGCCTTTTGTATTTCATTTGTTCAAAAGTGAAGTTTAAATCGAGGTGCAACCCAAATAAATAGAAAATGGGTGACCTTAAATTTAAATTAAATAGTAATGGCTGTCTGTTTCATTGTTTCATTGCAAGTCAGTCTTTTTAAGAACTTAATAAACAGAGTTAAATTAAAATTAAATAATCATATGCATTTTTTACAAATTTCTATCCATCAGGGGTCGGGAACCTATGCAATTTTTAAATAACCTGGCTCTTTGACAAAAATCATGTGGCTTGCCAGATCTCTCACCCTTTACCAACAAACGATCTATTACAAAAATTATACATCACTAGAGATCAGCAATTCATTGGTTGTAGAGACTACATAAGCTGATAAAAGGTTTAAAATAATAATAACATTTCTTGTACCGAAAAGTGCGCGTTCAGTGCTGTTCGCGAGAGTCACAACAGCAAACTGATAACGTAGAGCTAATAAACTCAGATTCAAGCTGCTACGTAGCTTGTTTGTGGTAATAGCAAAAAGAAAGATGTTTTTAAACTGCAGAAAAAGTGTAAAAGTATGTAAAAAAGTGACAGGACTGAAACATATACTTTGTTTTATAGAAGATGGTGTTCTCCTGTGCCAAGAGCCAGTATGAAACATTAAGCCGGTTGCTTTAACTTTTTCCGCGCAGCTTTCAGCGTGTGGGACTGTTAGCGTTATTAATAAAGTAACGTGAATGAATGAGACAGTAAAGAGCGGGACATTCTTGAAGGCAGACAGTATTAAAAACTCAAAGCCGCGAAATGGAACTTAATCCGTTTCTGACTGCATCTTTTTCAGCGCGGTAAAGTTAGTTTTGGGTTCGATATTTGCCAGACATTCGCTTTCGCGTGCCACTGTTCTATAGAGTCGACAGTCCTACAAAGATACCACTACCACGATTAGTTTTAACAATATGCAACAACTTTGTATCGACATGAAAATATTATTTAAAAACCGCCAACAATACTTGTACAATAGAAGTGTATTGTAGCAGCAAATTTAAACCAGAGAAAGCTTTGACGTGCTATAGCGGTGCTTGATGCGTAAGGGACTGTCTGACAATTCCACCGATTGGGTTTAAAACGTCCAATGTATTTTAACTAACGTGACTTTTAAAATTTAAAATAAAACATTGCCAAACTGTAAAGCGTGTATAACTCATAGTGATTTGCTACAGGTGGGATTTTGCCAATACCTTCCTTCATATATGCAGTACAGTACACAATTATGTTCATAAAAAAACTACTGTAAGTACCCAAACGGCTGTTTAAGGTGTTAGTACATTTCTAGTGTCCAGGCTAACTTACTACAGTTGAGATTTTGCCGATATCTCCCTTACTGTACATACAGTACATAATTATTCATAGAAAACAATTACTGTAATTCACCAAAAGGCTTTTGTTATGTTCCAAATGTTGTAGTACATTCCTAGTGGCCAGACTGATTTACTACAGGTGAAGGTTTGCCAATACCTCTCTTACTGTACATACAGTACAAAAATATTCTTAGTAAAAAAAAATTAAAATTCACCAAAAAGTTTTTTTTCATGTTCTAAAGGCTGTAGTACATTCCTAGTTACAAGACTGATTTACTACAGGTGAATTTTTGCCAATATCTCATGAAAAAAAAAACATTTTGGTGAATTACAGTATTTTTTTTCGAAGAATCATTATGAACTGTATGAACAGTAAGGGAGATATTGGAAAAAATTCACCTGTAGTATGTCAGTCTTGTAACTACAAATGTACTACAACCTTTGGAACATTAAAAAAATCCTTTTGGTGAATTATAGTAATTTTTTAAAGAAAATAGTTGTACATACAGTAAGAGAGATATTGTCTATGGCGACATATTGGTTAAATATTTCCTGTCAGTTTGCCCACAAGGCAATTACTATGGCGTTGTAAACATAATTTGTATTAATTATTGGACTTCGTAAATTTGCAGACGGTCCCTAAAGCAGCCTAGGCGAATATCCAGCGAATATCAAACCTAAAACTAACTTTACCGCCCATGTTTTCTGCACGCGAGGTCCTAGTGGAGCACGGAGAAGCATAGACGTCTTTGGTGGCACGCCTAAAACGGTCAAAAGACGGAGTGGCAAAATGCCTGCACTGGTGTGTATTCACATAAATACGGCCAACATGCACCGTGCATTATTCTTCACTCACACACACACGCACACACACACACACACACACACAGGTTTGTTTTTATGGTTTATGGGGACTCTCCATTGGAGTAATGGTTTTTATACTGTACAACCCGTATTTTCTATTGCCCTACACCAACCCTACCCCTAAACCTACCCCTCACAGGAAACTTTCTGCATTTTTAGATTTTCAAAAAAACTCATTCTGAGTTATTTATAAGCCTTTTGAATTATGGGGACACTGAAAATGTCTTCATAAATCACCTTCTCCTTGTAATACCTATGTCATACCCATGTTATTAATACAAATTTGTGTCCTCATAAACCACATAAACATGCACACACACACACACACACAGACACACATAGAGAGAGAGAGAACTCTGAACAGAATTCATCCCCTTGTAAATCAACCTCAGCAAAATATATATATATATATATTGACACTTTTGGAAAAATGCATTAACCAAAAACAAAGAAATTGTCTCTTTGGTCAAAAAAGGTTCCCAACCCCCGATCTATACATTATACAGTGGGTATAGAAAAGAATCCACCTTTAAAATAATGACATTTTGTTGCTTTGCAGCCTGAAATGGAGACGGACACAGTTTTTACTCAGTGCAACTTGTAACATCCAAATGAAAGATATAACAGTGATTCCCTTTTTTTTTTTCTGACATGTTGGTGTCATATCTTTCACTTGCATGTTATAAATGCAGCTGGATAAAACAAAAACTGTCTGTCTACAATTCAGGCTGCATAGCAACAAAATGTGATTATTTTAAAGGAGGGTGATTCTTTTCTATACCCGCTGTAAATATACAATATGTAAATATATAAATATTACATACACACTAATAAATAATAATAACCTTTAGGTTTTAAGTAAAAAACAGGACATTTTCAAATACAATAAAAAAAACTATTTCTATTTTGCTTTCAGAAGTATGTAGTGTTCAACAACAAAGACATCTGCATTTGGTTTTTACTAGTATTTCTTGTTAAAATGTGATGTCGGAAATCTTGATTTTGTGTTAATGCTCCTTTTTTTTGCTGATTTTTGCTTACCCGTTCTTTTCTTTTATCTGTCTATGGATGCTTGTAACCTAACATTAGCCTGAAATGACTGCCTTATTGAGGGAAGAAAATCCTATATTGCAATTTAAGGCAGACTAATTGAAAAGCAACAATTGCAGGGTCATTAACAAGGTAGAAGAGGCAGATAAAACTAATTAAATTTCCCTTTGCCATGCTAGTTTCTAATGGAAAGGGAAGCCATTATACAGTGGTAAATTGCATTTTGTCAGACTCTGATTTTTTTAATTATTTTTTTCAGAAGAACACAGAATGAATGATCTGTGCATAAAATTCAATTGTGCATCCAGAACTGTGACATGTACAAAAACACCTACATCAAAAAGCCTGAACTAAATGTGCACTCAAACAAGCAGCAATGCACAATAAATGTTGCATAATCCTGTTTATTCCTGTCAAACTCATATGTAGTGACTCCATGGTGTTTGACTTGATTATACGCAATAGTTCTGATGCACTTAATGGGTAAGGCCTGCTGTAACCATGACAAAGTTGCTGTTACTTTGTGCTTTGCTCTTATATGATTTGTTCTTTCCTAGTGTAGCCTGTTCAGTAGTAATGAATGAGCCAAGTTAATTAATTAAAAGGACATGCTTTATTACGCAGCTGTGAACATTCCCATATTCGATCACAAGCTTGATTATTTCACTCACAAGCCCTTTAGGCATCTGCAGAGAAAGAGCTCATTTGGGGATAGTTACTTTCAGTGTAGTAAAGTAGATCATTGAATGCCCTATCAAAGTGACTAATAACGGTTTAGAAACAGCAAATGTCTTGGGATAGAGCCATTTGACTCTCCAAGATATGAGCTGGAGATTTCAAGGTGTAAAATAATTTAGATATTTTATTTTTATTTTATTGTTCCAGGCATTGTTCTTTTAGTATCATTGATATACTATCATGTTTTTATGGATATTTTAAAATAGATTTTTTTTTTTACTTTAAATTTTAGTTAAAGTTTTAGTAATTTTGTTGTGTGATTTTGGATTATTTATATATGTCTATATGGATTTTACTTATTTTTATTTATTAGTTATTAGTTTGTTTATTTAGTACGTCAAGTTAAACTAAAGAAATGACTGAATCATGTATTCCAGGAAGTGTGATAAACAATTCTGTTCAAACAATTTAATAAACAATTTGAATAAATCTATTATAAATGTATCATACATTTATTATTACATTTATTAATTGTTTTTATATCAAATGTAAAAAATAATAATCTCAATAAACAACAGCAATTATTTTTATCGTTGTTGTTGTATATATTAGATAATGTATATATTGTATGTCGTTGTATTTATTAGGTGATTTTGAAGATAATTTGACTTGGCACATTAATGTAGAATTGAACTGATGTGCAGTATCAGGTTTAGCTTTGAATGAGATTCATCCAGTCAACTGGAACTGTATGTTTTTAAAGGGGTGGTTCACTGAGTTTTTTCTAGGCTTGATTGTGTTTATGGGGTGCAGTCTAACATGTGTTAATGCTTCGTTAAAAAAAAAAACGTATTATTTTTCACATAATTTACCTTCATTCCACACCGTTCTATCCCTTCTCTGAGAAACGGGCTGATCTTTTCCTGTTTTTATGAAGCCCCGCCCTCAGAAATAGGCGATGGGCTCTGATTGGTTAGCTAGCCCAGTGTGTTGTGATTGGCTAAACTGCCTCTAGTGCTCGTCTAAACATCCCGCCCCTAACCTCAGCAGCATGTGCTCCAGTTGTATTGTAAACAACGGCATTGTTAATAGGGCCTTTCGCACCGCTTTAGTTCCAGAACTAAATGTACAGTACTAAAGTACTGGGACGATTTTGCACGAACTATTTCCCAGTACCATTTATGGGGTTGCATTCGCACGGACAGTGTACGTAAGATGGTAGACACACAGTGACGTCATTTGTGCACGGCGTTCAACAACGGAAACAAAGAACAACATTAACAACAGGAGGATGGAGGACGCTGTGATCGGAGCAGTGTTTTTGTTGTCTCGCGGATTTCACAATAATGGACATGAAATGTCGCTACTGCTTATGTTAGCTTTTAATATACGGTTTTATCCTGATTAAAGCTTTAATACAGTACGGCAACTGCACGCACGTCCATGTATAATGCTTCTCATAGCTATGTGAAAATAAATGTATAATTGGAACAGTTCATTGTTGGAGCCGAGTTGAGCGTGTGCAGACTGCAGAGCAGGGGACACGAGGAACAGTATTAAGAATGCTTTAGAACATTGATTTTGAAACCTGTGAATCCATCAGAATCGTTAGAAGACAGAATCGCGATTCATATATAAATAGATTTTAACGTGCACCTATAGTTTTCTCTTCCTCTTCTCTAAAGCAGCACAGCATGGGCTCGCCCCCTTTGCTGCCTTTTCCCGAGGGCGGGGTTTATCTGGGTTTGTGATGTCACGAACACGGGAAGCAACTTGTTGTAGTCCCTACCAGATGTTTATGTAGGCATTAAACTGCCAGAATTTTAAAAGACATATCTCCGTTTGCATTGAACTTTCAGCTTCGAGGTCATGCCTCCAAACGCAATTAATCCAAGCTGTTAGAGAGAGGATTTTTCATACCTGCAGTCGGATCTCAATATTGCATTGTTTGTATTCTACCTTCTGTTTATACACAGCTCTTTGTATGCAAATAAAGGTTAAACAGGTGCATTTACCTGTTGTTGTGGGCTGATGGGAAATGAAAACCTTTAGATTTATCCCTACAGATGTGAACCACCAAGTGTTGTGAGACGCCTGCGTACAAATTTCAGAATGTGCCATATGGCTAAGCTTTTCCCTTCCACCCCTCTCTCTTGCTCTGCTTTTCTTCCTTCTTTCTCTCCCGGCCTCCTCCAACTACAGTTTGAATATATTACTGTCATTTGACTTCCCATTCATTCGAGAATACTTTCGATTGCAGAAATTAATTACGGGAAAATTAAGGCCTAATTTTTCAAGGCTAGCGGAGCAGTTATGACACTAACTGATGAGGCAGAAACTACATGAGGAAAATTTCAGTCTGCTCTGTGTTTTTCCTTTTTATCTGATCTACAAGTCCTCGTCCTTTGAAAGTTTCTCTCTGTTGTAGTTTGTGTAAGTGTGCTCACAGTTAAATGAAAGTCTTTGCCAGGAAACTCCCCAAATGCTGTCATATTACACTTGGCAACATAATGGCTTTCTATTGATTTTTTATTGACAGGCAAACAGTGCAGTTCTCCAAAGCCAACAGTCAATAATAGGTTTATATGGAGCATTTTTGGTCTATGCAAATCAAATTGACTCTTCTCAATATAGTGAGGTGAGTTTGCAGAACATTAACCTCAACCTGATAGTAATGCTCACAATTACTTAGTTTGTGCAGAGATAAACTACAAGAGACAACACAGATGATGTCAAGACAACAGGACAGACTATGGTGATGCATTATCTCTTGTCAGCAGTTTTCCACATTTTTGTTCCTCTAGAACTGTGTAAAATAGTTTGTATGTTTTCACAATGTTGCCATTTACTTGTCTATTTTTATTGAAAATATTTCTAAAGAACGGCACAAGAAAATCAACCATTGAATCTCAGAGCAACACACAGAAGTGGTGCTTTTTTCCTAAATGAATCAGTGCCTTTGAACAAATCGGTTGAGTAAATGATCCAATGACCCCGCCCACATCTTAACTTGTATACTATCAAGACGGTATTCAAGCTTAGTCATCTTGAATACTATTTAGGGTAAACTCTACGTGAATACTATGTAAACTCTCATGAAGACAGTTACTTATTTTGTTCTTGAATAATCAGTGTTTTGAACAAATCTGTTAAGTAAATGATTCAGTGATTCACTCATAGTCGTTCACTCATGTTATGTTCATATACAGTACTATACATGCATAAGGAAATGTTAAAGTAGATTAAGAATCGTTGATTGTATTCATACAGTGCTGATTTGATTCAGTATGTTGTGTGTTATTTGCGAGTAGCACTTCATCCAGCTGCAGTATGTGACACAATATACAAAGTATCCATAGATCTGATTTCTCGCTTTGTTCTCTGTAGAAATACACATGTAGGCAAGTACAGAGTCTTGATATTAAAGCATTCTCCATTCGAATTCCACTCTCACAGAGAGCCACTGAAGTGTTCTAGAGTATTTCTCAGGAGAGCGATAGCACAGGAACAAGGAAATGTCATGCAAGCTTTCCCCCAAATGTCACTTCATAAATCTGTTTTGGCATATTTTTTCTCGGCATCAGTTTGGTCTTTTTCCAAAAGCTGATATAAATGCAATAAAATGTTCAACCACTGATGAGATTTCTAAATGGATATGATATTGTCTACAACAGATTTAATTCTATTCAGTTAAATTTATTTTTGCTTTACACCAAAGTTCAGTGCAGATGAGAAACAAGTAGAAGATTCAAAAACATCAGATTACAGTGTCTTGAAAAACTACACACTAAAAATAAATAACTACAAAATTATTGTACTGTACTGTATTTGAACAAATGTAATCCAGCTACAGTTAATGATACATAGTATTAGTGTTGCACAAATATTACAATTCTGGCTGATATCGGTAGACTGATAACTATTATGATATTATAGCAGATAACTGATGAATGTTTTAAAATGCTACCAGTGAATTTAGGCATTATAATGTAGATTATGAACAATTAAAATAAATTTTGATATCTGTTTATCTGTCTAACACTCAATAAGTTTATCTCAGTGTAGAAATAGAGAAAATGAACATGCTAAATTAAATATCCAAGTCATTATAATCATCATATTTGATTAATATATCAGAACCACACTGGTTATTTGTAAATTTATATAACACTGCGTCCTCTAGTTTTTGTGCCATGCTGCGGACACAAGCTTCAGACGAAGAAGTGATGATGTGCGCTACCGGCGCCTATTTTGTACTAGTTGCGACGGTAGTGACGTCATGGCTGTCGCCGGCCAAACAAGTTGGTGTTTTTTCAATGTAGGCTTCAGACACGGGTCACGGCGAGGCGTTCCCCATAGCGACCCCTAGAGGATGCAGTGTCTCGTTCCCCTCAGGGAACCATGGTTACATAAGTAACCCGAGACGTTTTCCGGTTTAATATTCTAAAAATCCTTAAAACAAGATCTATTACTAAGCAACATTGCATAAGATAATAAGACATGGTTTCTGAGAATGAGACTTGAATACAAGTGTGTTTTGTCTTACTGCACTTAGATATATATATATAATCAATAATTTTATTGTTTTAATATTCTTATATCATTGCAATTTTAAGCACTGTATAAACAAACAAGCAGTAAAGCAAAACACATTTTTATTCAAGATACATACATACAAGAAACAACTCCTTCTTATGCAGTGCTGCTTCCCAAGTAATTTAATGTTGTTTTAAGGATTTTTGTCATTTTAACTTCTGGCCAGTTCAATACTGCATGAGTGAAGTAATACAGATGAGAAACGAGAGCTAATGTTGCCTCAAAATGCCTGCTCTCATTGAAAATGAATGATTTGTGTTTGCTTTGACGCAATCAGTTCTGACAGATATTACATTATTAGCGTAGAGATGGCTGTATTCGAAGCTCAACTTTTGGACCAGCTTTCTCTGCTTTGTTTCATATTCTCATCTGGTTTTCATTTATGCATGGACATCAAGCACAGCTATCATTTCTTGACATTTATTTATTGCACTGGAGTGATGCAAAACTACTGCTCACCAAAGATGCTGAATTAGGTTAGCCTCGGTCTTAACTCCTCACCCTCAGGCCTGTTTCACACTGCATGCATAAGCAGCAAAGCAGCGCTACAGCGTATCTTCAGGCAGGTTCACCTTGTACTTTCATACTGACAGTATTACTACCGTGTTGGGGCTCTGAACACAAAGTTATTTCTGACTCATTATGTTTAGTATTTTTCTTGATAACAGACATGCTTTATAAAATTAACTGGAATGATAGTAATTGGAGAAAAATTACATCTTGATGTATTGTACTTTAACATCTTGAACAGTCCAATAGTAGTTAAATAATTTAACTTCATAAAACAGAAGCCAAACTTCTTAAATTGTCTGGATTCTGTTATATTTACTGAAAAGAAAGTTTTGCTTGTTTTCTATTATCAAATAATGGGTGAGTACAGGGGTGTACATTTCGTCTAACAGTAAGGGGGGGCAATAAACATAAAATTTTTTAAGAGCAGTTTTTGAAGGGGACACAAATAATACAGCTAAAATTGTACTTGTAAGGATATGTATACACAGAGGAATGGCTTACTACTATTAGTGCAGCAGGGAGACCGTGCCAAATTAGACAACTTCAAGCTGTTGTGGTCGCAGCGTGACAGTGCTCGTGTCCGTTGTAGACATTACTATCCGTAACAGTGTTGCAAAATCCGCGGTTTTCCTATGGAATTGGGCTACTTTATCACTGTTGTCGCGGGTTGAAGCGACCCCAATAATGTGTATTTTAGCCCCCGGAACACGATTTTTACCGGGGGATCACCTCGGAACATGGATAGTTTGGGCTAGTTTTGAGTAGCAATTGGGCGGGTTTTGTTATGAAAACCTGGCAACCCTTTCCCTCAAGCAGGTAACGTTATTATTGCTAACATAGCGAACTCACTGAAAAATACATTGGCATCATCTGTATAAAAGAGAAAATAATCACTTCATCCGATGTTTAAGTGAATAAAATAGCCTTGACAGCCTTGAAGTTCCACAACTATTGGCTTTGTTCTCTATCACCGGACTCGTGTGTGTGTGGGTGTGTGTGTGTGTGTGTAGGTTATGTAAAAGAGGAAAGCAGGCATTTGGACCAAAGCACCGTGAGGCAAGGGAGGGGAGACTCAAATGGCGCTTTTCCACTGCGTGGTACGACTCGGCTCGGTACAGCTCAGTACGGCACGGTTCGGCTTGGCACGGTTTGCATTTCCACTGCAGTTCAGTACTGTTTTAGAGTGTGCGGGATTATTCACATGTCGTTATAGTTGCGCCGCCTCTACTACCACGACTCCTGAAAAAAACTTTTTCATTCCGCGTCGCCCCATCAAGCTCTCGCTGGATCCGCTCCTCTGCTATCAACGAGAGGAATGTCTGTACTTCCGCAACAGACAACAAAACTTTTTGGTTGTTAAAAAAAGGTGCGCTCGTTCAAAACGGTTGCGTTCAATCCTTCGCTGGCTATGCTGATTTAAATCTAGTGGTTCTGTTGTGTTTGTGTCGCAAATTCAGTGACGCAGGTACTGACGATTCTCTCCGGCCAATCCATGATCAGTACCAGGTACCAGGTACTCTACCCAGTGGATAATCCCCCAAAAGTGAACCGTACCGAGCCGTACCCTGCCGTACCATGCAGTGGAAAAGCGCCAAAAATGTTTCTAAACTTAAAATGCATTTTTGCCCCGTTTGTGTTGTTTTACTGCTTACACAATTATTTAAAATATAAACATTGTTATTTACAATGCACAGCGTGGTTTTTAATCATATTTTTAGAGGGGACAACCCTCAGATAGGGGGGTCCTGCTTTAATATCGGTGCATCCCTATTAAATAGGTTTACAGAGCATTTTCTCCATATTTTTTTCTGAGTTCAGCATGCTGTGCGGGACAACAAGCGCTGAAGATGTGCTCACTGCGGCAGTGTCACGCTGTACATTCTGTAACCTGTTTATATGGATGCCAAAATAAATATGCAGCGCTTACCCATACAGCGACAGAGCTAAACAGTCTTAGCGGAATGCATCCAGGAAGGACTCAAATACACTGAGGCATTGATTTCAAATGTTGTTTTATAGCGACATCTGCTGCTCAGTGGTGGTAAACGCATGACCTTATTTTTAACTGGTGGTCTGTGTATTTTATTAGCCCAGGTAAGAAAATATTCTTTTGTGTAAGAAACAAATACATTTAGAATTTCTCATTGTAATTTCCTTTTATTTTATCCATTTTATTCATGGGATGGTAACACTTTGTTGTGCTTTGTTGAACAAGGTGTCATGAACCAAACATTAACTATTATTTTTAAAGCATTTATTAATTTAGATGTATATTAAATAATACATATTGTGAATTTTTTGTATATCTTTAATATATTAAAATATTATTATCATTGTTAAATATTTTTCTTTGTTAATTAATGTTTGTGTGTACTGTAGTTAGTATGTTAATATTAATTTATACAACTTTCAATGTTAGAAATGTTATGTAAACATGATCCTTCAGAAATCATTCTAATATGCTGATTTAGTGCTCACGTATTATTAATTATTGGTGTTCGATTATTAATGATCAGTCTTATCAATGCTGAAAGCAGTTTTTGCATTTTTGAGGGAACTGTGATACTTTTTCAGGATTCTTTGATGAATACAGACAGTTTAAAAAACGGAATTTATTTTGTAACATTAGAAATGTCTTTACTGTTACTTTTGTTCAGTTGAATGCATCCTGAATAAAAGTATTAATTTCTTAATAATAAATCAAATACAATTTTACTTACCCAAACTTGTGAATAGTAGTGTATCATGGCTTCCACAAAACTATTAAGCAGCACATCTGTGTGACACTGAGGACTGGAGTAATGACTTCTGAAATTCAGCTTTGCATCACATTAATAAATTGTAAAATATATAAAAATAGAAAACCGTTCTTTTAATTAGTAATATTCCAAATATTATAGTAATATTTCACAATATTACTGTGGATTGTATTTTTGATCAAATGAATGCAGCCTCGCTGAGCATAAGAGACTTATTTCAAAAACATTCTAATTAAAAGTATTCCAAACTTTTGACTGGTAGTGAATGTCAAGGACAAGCTGAACTCCAGAACCATGAATCAAGTGATCTTGAACAAGTGAGAGATTCACTAAAAGGTTTATTTCCCCAACTTGATCACTGACAACATATAGCATATTTACTATGCTGTATTCACATGATAACACAATATAGATAAAACTACAATGGCATACTTGAGTTTATTTGTCTGTCCTAGGAGAGAAGCACATATTCTTGAGTCATCCCTTGAGAGTGTTGGCCCACTCATATTTGGCACAGAGTGGTCCAATCCATTATGTCAGATCGGCCTGTGTATTGAGAAAGCACAACATGCTAGCCAATATTTTAGCTATTAGCATAGATATAGCCTTCGGGGACAAGACCAGATCAGATAGTGTGTTCCAATTTATTTGCAGCAAATAAAACGCCACTTCTGGAGTCTGGTTGAGATTGAGCTGAGAAAGAATGACTACATTTAAGCAGCAGTGGGCAGTTATGTCTCTGTACATAAAATTACCTTTACACAATAGGACTAGTATATGTCTCGTAAAATATCCCTTAGATAAAATCCACTTTATTCTCTCTCGGTCTCATTCAGGGACATTTCAATTTGCTCTTTGTGATCAGAAGTAGTATAATGACATATATCAGTCACTTACAGACCTGTCGCCCTGAATTCACCCTGAATTTACATTCTTTATGTTCGTTTGCACCCTTTCAAGGCTACAGAGTCAGTACTAGTTTAACAATAACTGAAGTGGTACATAGTTTCAAGTTTCATTTTTTTAATTTGCTGCACCTGCTACTTCAGCATTCAGAAATAAAGTGGGATGCAAAAGTCTGAGCCCACTAGTGAAAATGCATCTTTTTTCTCTCTCTCTCATCACAATTTGTATTACCAGCATAACAGCAGAAAAAAAAAGTTTAATTGAAAAATGAATTTTAGAAATAATATTTGGTTTGTCCCACTTCTTTGCACATTAAAGGTGCACCTTTTTGAGTTTGTGCACGGTTTAATGTTTTTTTGTTTGTTTTGGTTGTAGAAAATGCTTTTATTTTCTTTTTCTTTTCCTTTATGATGTTTTCCTCATTATATATTATGAGCATAACGTAAAAAAAGTGAAAACTCTAAATAATTTATAAAATTCTTAATATTTGAGGTTGCCCCTTTTTATTTATTTATTCATTTCCCTGTCTTTGTACGCTGATTAATGTGTTTATTTCTGTAACCGGACCCATTTTGGTATGACTACATTTTATGTTATGCATATTATATATTTTTTTATCAGATTATTGTTATTATTATTATTATTAAATATTCTATGCAAATTAATTAATTAAATGTGCAAGGCAGTAATCAACAATAAATGTTCAGTGCGTCACATGTTGTTTCTTGTGATTGTGGCTGGTTAGAATAATTTTTTTTTTTTTTGCATAACCTCTTGCAGGCTTTACACCTCCAACTTTTCCGCCACCAGCCCAGATCGTTACTCACTAAGCTAGAGTGGGAAATATAGCAGTTGCTTCATTTACATAAAAAGACAAAAAGAACAACCGTCACATAAGCACCCTCAAGAGCGTCTTTGTGAATGTCCATGACAGCATCTATAAATATTTTTATTATAAATATTTTTGAAGTTAGGATTATATACAATGATTTCCTCATGAGTCACACTTATTGTAATAGTATAAGCAGAGACTTCCCAAGCCCTGATCTGTTTTGTGTCCCACTTAAACCTGAGGGAGCAAAGCCTCTTAGCAAGCCCAAGATGTATACACAATAATATGCAATGAATAACTTGAATGGATTTAAAAAGGTAAAGCCAAGGCACTGATATTATTTTAAAATGTGTCTTGAAGCATGATTCAAATGATTTAGTGCACTGAATTTATTGCAGACATGCTCTCCATAATGGATTTTCTCTAAGCGCAAGCTTGGAATAAATTTGCAGTATATATGCATCTGAAAAACAAAATAACTTTCTATGGTTAATTTCATCTCATGGTTAGTGATGTCATTACCAGTTCTCATCATGTAAGAGCAAAATGTGTCAAGGAGAAAAAAAAAGCTGTAGCTGTATTTGTTTACACATTTAAAAAGCTTGGATGGGACTATTTTTCTAGCGAGTGTTATTCTAGCATGTGTACTGCTAATGGTTATACTTTTGAATGTTGTAATTGTTGTCAGTAGCTGCTACACTTCCAATACAAGTATGTTACTGGTCAGTAAATAAGATAGCCACACCCCAAACTCGCCCCATTGGCTAAGCCAGTGTGGTTGTTGTCGGGGCTGTTCATACAAACAGAGAAAGTTCTCATTGAATACTCATTGCTATTATTTAATATAATGAATGTCTTACTTAAAGTTGTCTCTACATATTAAACAGTGATATTAACAGTAATATAACTACATACTAACAGTAAATATTTTAACATTAAAAATGTTTACCCAGAAATGAAAACTTTGTCATGATTTACTCACCCTCACGTCGTTCCAAGTCTTAGTGACTTTATTCTGTGGAACACAAAAGAAGCCGTTTTGAAAAATGTCTATATATTTGTTCATGCAAGTGTAATGAAATCCCATGCAGAAACTTCATTTGGGGTGAACTGCCACTTTAAGGCTTCATATTACTGTAAATCCTAATCGTTCTAGTAAGCTGTGCCAGTATCAGTTTTCTCATTCTAAACCTTTGTCCTTTTGTGCTGCCAAACTAAACAACAATTCTTTTTGGAGCTTTTGCAAATGCGCTGTTGTATCTAAGCAACATCATTGGTATGCACTGTTCAGTGAAGGTTGAGGGTAAGGTTAATGGTGCGGTATAGACTTTCCCTGCGTGTCTGCTGTTATCAGCCCCGTGTGCTAAAAGTCAACCGGAACTTGGAGATTTAATGGGAATTCATGCTCTTCTTCCTTCCCTTAATGACACATGCATCATTCTGTCACAGGATCAATGCAAATATGTATTTGCCCTTTAGAGGTGAGATAGAAACTCGGATAGAGAGAGGATGACAAATTAGGAAGTGGAGGTTTTGGCTTGTGAAGGAGTTGATTATGCAGAGTTTTGTTAAACATTAAGGTGCGATTGGAAATGTCGCTATTGGTAAGATTCACTGAATTAGGGTCGAAATGAAGTAACGATACAGTAAACACAAAAGTTGCTGTATATCAGCGCCCCCTGTCTTTGTGTACAGTAGTTACTTTTCAGTGGGCATGGATTGTTTGTTCTTATGATTGTCATTTAAGCAGCAATTATATAATTTTTCTTGTTTCTTTTGTTGCTGCCAATTTAACAACTTAATTTTGTAAAATGATTATATGCTTAAATAAAAATACAATTATTACTATATATATATATATA
>NW_015505211.1:2038268-2063883 GCF_001515645.1 Sinocyclocheilus grahami
ATAAATATAATTATATAATTATTAATTTTATATTAATTAATTTTTATCAATTTAATAATTTGATGCTTTAATTTAAAAGTATTAATAATAATTAATTAGCATATTATTGATTTTGATTTAGTTTTTAATCAACTGACATCCCTAAATATAATAAATTGGCTCTTCAATTTTATTATGTATTTTTATTTTTATATATAAAAAAAACTTGTCCAGTATAGTAGATGTCCAGTGTTATTTATAATCGATTGGGTATTGATCTCAACAGGCTGTAAGTCGTCCATGATGGATGATAAGCTAAAACAGCTTGTGATGACAGCGTCTGACAAAACCGACAGAGGGAAAACAAAGTGGATACATGAACAGAGAACACAGGAAACTAATGATGACCATTGATCACCAGCCAGTAGCATCAGCTTTGACACCTGCCATGCGCACAGGTCTCAGAATAGATAGACCATTGAGGAAAAGCAGCGATAAGAAATAAACAAGTGCACGTTTCTTGTGTTGTAAGTGGCTGAACAAGTGCTCTATGGTGTATTTCATTAATCTCTTCATGCAAAAAGTTGGATTTCAAAGTGATAAAAAGTAATTATCCGCACACTGATGTTATAGCGCCACATTAATTTAACAAATCAGGTCTCCATTGAGGTGAAAACACCACAATCGCTGAATAGAATTTAGAGCAATAACATTAGTCAGTATGTAGGCTTTTCATTTTGAGACCAGGGGTCCTATGAATTTTAGCAGCACCAAATTTTCATGTGCACACTTTTCTATAATTTTTCCCATAGTAATAATAGTGGTCTCAGTGGTATCTGTGGTGCTGGTTATTTTAACACCATCCTTTAAAAGCTGAAGGACAATGAGGCCACAACTTTTACAGCCATTACTGCAATTTCCCTAAAGTTTCCTTATTATGGCACAATAGCGTGACTAGGCAGCAGGAGAGACCGATAGAAAGTCAGAGAGACAGACCGAATGTATTCTCAGTATTAGTCTGTATTAAGAGGCAGAATACATGACACTTTGTCTGGGGTTCAGTGGATTGAAACTATGAGCATTTATCAGCATATAGTTGACAGATGCCTGGTGTCAAAACATTGCTTTTGTTCATTGCTTCATGAAACGTGATGCCTTTTCAACTAACAATTTATTATTGTAAGGTTCAGTGTTACAGTCAGGGGCAAGTTTTAAGAAGGAGAAATTCATATTTTGACAGAAAGTGGCTGATTCCCTTCAGTCTGCTCATATTTATATGAAAGGTACACCAGGCCCCAATTAAGTAAAATGTGTGTGTGTGTGTGTGTTTCTGGCCCTAAAGTCAAGTCAAGTCAAGTCACCTTTATTTATATAGCGCTTTTAACAATACAGATTGTGACAAAGCAACTGAACAGCATTAATTAGGAAAATAGTGTCAATAATGCAAAATGACAATAGTAAACACTCATTTTTTCATTCTAAAGTGTATTATAATAGAACGAGTTAGACTATTATTATTAAATAAATAACTAATTTTTTACATCTTCTATTAACTGTGCAGATATAAAATGTATAATATACATGGAATATAAAAATAAGAAATTAAAAAATATGTATATGTAAAATATCTATATGTATATACATATATCTAAAGTATTTATACGTCGTTTAGATTTCATTGTTATTGAAATATATTATTTGAAATTCACACAAACACACACACACACACACACACATATCTATTAGATACTTAATATATCTTAAAATAAATAAATAATTATGTATGTGTATGTGTATATAATATATATGTTTTCAATATATTAAATATTTGTGTACACACATTTTTCTGTCATATATATATATATATATATATGTATGTGTGTGCACCCAGTTCACATCGTTTGCAACAAATCAATTTCCCCTCACTTACAGACACTATTTATTGCAGTACAGGCATTTTGTGTCTTGCTCTGCCAAACAACCATTCGTTTTGGTGGCTTTTTTTTTTTTTTTAGCAAACAGGCCAGTATAATGAGAATTATTGCCTTTTGCCCTTGTGTCTTCCTGCCCTGAATCTCACTGAATCACATGTGAAAATTCTGTCTGTTTCTATTCGAAAACGACCGGGCTTGTGGATTCAAAAGTAATTGAATAGGTTAATAGAACAGACACCATACAACCAATAGACCAATCATTTCCACTTTCGCTATTAATTGAGCCATGCTACGTTTTGTGCTTCGGGTGGCAATGAAAGCATCGGGCTGTTAGAGGGTTCACTGAAGGACTGGCAGATTGAATATGTGTGAGTCAATGTAATCAGTAGGAGCTCATAGGTGAGTGTGTATGATTCTTCAGCGAGTAACTTAATTAGAGCTCGTTATCGTCTCACTGCAGGACCGATAACGGGTCCACAGGGACATACTAATTAAAAGTGAGCTTTTCTAGGGATGAACTGAACCATGGCTGAACTATCACCAAAGTTCAGCCTGGAAACAATGTATTGGGAACTCTCATTATACCCTCTTTGTCCTGTCCCTTTGTCCAGTCTTAACTTTTCAGTGTCACTAATTTGCTGCTGGAATACATGAATGTGCAGTAAAAGACGTTGTCCAGAAATGGCTTTATATTTCCACTGAAAACCAGTCAAATAAAATGTCCAATGACCCTTGAGTTTTCCTCAAAATCCGTGTTCGTGTCAGACACCAGTGTTTTGTCTGCCTTCACGCACTTGGTGGCAGTAGAGACTCACAACCACTCAACCTGTTTACATTTTATTTCCCTGCATCATCCAGGGATTACGCTCAAATGGTGTTTTTATGATGGATTAGCACCAGAAAAGGTGCTGCCGTGTTTTCAAGTGGTTTGTTTGTGGTTAATCAGCGTTGACGGTGTTGTTGACATCGTTCCCTAACCTCAAAACCATCCTCAAACATAACCAGTGGTCACGAACAATACTTTGTTATTGATCAGAAAATTTGAATAACTCCCTCTTGGATAAGAACGACTTAAAAAGCAATTAATGTCAAGATAGCTTGAGTCAGGTGCGATCTCAACATGCAGAAAGCTTGTGTGCTGTGCTGGGGCAGAATTCATGAATGATCGTGTCCTCTGTGTTTAGTATTTGATCAGCGTGCCGAATCCAGGGAGAGGCACAGCAGGGAATGTAACATGCTGTCAGTCATTAAAGCCCCCAAACCTGTTGTCAACCTCAGAAATCAAAGCCCCCCGGCTTCATATTCATCTTAACATGTGTGCTTTTAAAAAGATTAAGAGAACCGGATCAGTCTATAAAGTCAGTCGGTTGAAGCGACACGTAGTATATTAACTGGATGTGCCACAAGAGGTGTCAGATATGCAAAGATTTCTCCCACACGGTACAGTAACATGCACGAGCGACAGTCGGTAACCCGCTGCATGCTTATTTCACTGTCAGCGCGCCATTGATGGCTTGGGCAAGGGCTATTCATACACAAACCATTCCTCTTCTCGCTAAAATTGATTTAATGACAACATCTGCTGGCCACAATCGATGGTGCAGAAAGCAGCGTGCATTATGAAGAAGAGAGAACAGATAATAGAGGATCACTATGTCATTTCCATCCCACTGACAACATCCTTGAAATTAAATTCTTTCTAATAGAGCAGGAGGGGGGATCCGGGAGATGCATTCTGTGGAGAGAGCTGCAGAAAGTTCCATAATGAAACTCATCATTACAATCTGAATGGATGTTTTATTATTGCGGCGCTGCAGCGCGACTGTGTAAGAGCAGTTGCAAATCATAGGCATAATTTCATTTTGGACCATCTTGATCTGTGTGCAGATTCTGTTTATTTCCTGTGCTGGTGTTTGTGGGTAACCTGCTAACTTGTTTTTGTTAACGGTGTTAGTGGTGAAAGGAGCTCTCTGAATTCACATTTACTCTCGATTTTCACCAAAACAAATAGATGATGATTGAATCAGACAACATGAAATGACATCTGTCTGCATTCAGTGTTGGGCTACTCAAAAGTGTAGCTAGCTAAACTATCAAATAGCTACAGTAAGCCAGACCAAACTGAAGGCTATCAGACAAAGTAGCAGGCTACATGGTTAAAGTAGCTTTCTACACTGAAGATATTTCATCATAAATGAAATAGTAAAATTGCCTTTAAAATGAACCCTAAGAAAACATAAAACATAGGGTGAAGTGCTAACTTTAATATTTTCTTCTATAAGGGTTTATTTTATATGGGGTTGGTTTATGTTAGATTTTTTATGTTTTTCTTTAATGAAGAGATCTTCAGCTCAACAAGGCTGCATTTTTGATCAAAAATACAGTAAAACAGTGTTAGAAATATGATTGCAATTAAAAATAACTGTCCATTTAATATACCGTAATATATTTCTATGATGGCAGAGTTGTATTTTACGCATCCATTATTCCAGTTTTCAGTGTCTCATGTTCCATAACTTTAATATTTTCTTCTATAAGGGTTTATTTTATATGGGTTTGGTAAGATTTTTTATGTTTTTCTTTAATGAAGAGATCTTCAGCTCAACAAGGCTGCATTTTTGATCAAAAATACAGTAAAACAGTGTTAGAAATATGATTGCAATTAAAAATAACTGTCCATTTAATATACCGTAATATATTTCTATGATGGCAGAGTTGTATTTTACGCATCCATTATTCCAGTTTTCAGTGTCTCATGTTCCTTTAGAAATAATTCTAATCTCAATTATGCTCAAGAAACATGTCTAATTCTTAATATTTTTGTGGAAAATGTGTTTATATTACATGTAAATGTAATGTAAATGGAAAATGTTTGTCAGGATTCTTTGAATAGCACAGCATTTATTTGAAACAAATATAAATATAAGTGCCTGTAACCTTTGATCAATTTAATGCATGCTTGCTGAATAAAATTATTAATTTCTTTAATTAATTTGTTTACTTACCCTAACCTTTTGAGTGATAGTGTGTATACAATATATTTACACAATTTAAAGTAGTTTTAATAAAATAATTGTATTTTTTTGTAGAATGATAGCTTTGCTATTTGTAGCTTAAAAATAAATAATGTAGCTTAAATAAATTCTGAAGCATCACATGATGAAATTTATGGGGACTGTAGGGTCAGTTTTGTTTTCCTGATCCAAATACAAACCCATTGGAAAAATCAGGCTGTCTTTAATATAGAATGAGCCTCAGTGTTTCAGAGCCTGCAGTTGAGTGTGTTTCTCATGTCATTTTTCAGCCCTTCTGCACTCGGTGCAACAGCTGGCTAATGTTTAATTAAACGTCTTGGTGGAATATAACACGGAATGCTCTGCACTCAGCTCTCCGGCTTTCACACATTGGCTCCTATTTTCTGCCATGCGTCAGTAAGGGATAATGCGATCTTGCAGGATACAGCAGCGAGGGTTCATTAGGGCCACGGAAGAGCACAGGTGCTGCACCGGAGAATGCTGGAAGATGACTGTGATGCTGGGATATAAGCTGACACCGGAGTCTTTTTGGATGCAGGCGTGTGCGTGTGTGTTGATCTGGTCAGATTTTATTTCGTGGACATGGCCAGATCCTCTGGTTCTCACAGCTAGAGCTGGCAGTTTCGCCCCAGCACAGATGTTTGTGCTCTATACTGTCATCTTGTGCCCCTTTCTTTGCCATACAGAATACTCTAGTACCATGTGGATCGTTGGTAGGACTGAACCATGGGGTGATTGTTTGGGAAGGTTAGACAAGTCTGAATACTGAGGTGAAAAGGCAGTGGAAATAACAGCTGGAATGCAGTAAACAAGATTTCCTCACCAACGCGGTTGTACATGTCAAGCCTCAGTTTTATGAGAGATCAGTTTGAGTAGCTGCACAAAGAGTGAAGTTGTTTGGCTTTTAAAGATATTTTTTTGACACGTCATGTCCTATTTAGTTCATTTATTTATTTATATTTTAATTCATGCTCCACTGACATTTTAATTTAAAAAACAAAACCTGGATATATAAGGGAATTTAATGTAATCATGGGAATTTTTATAAAATGATTATAATTTTTTTCTAGTTATGTAAAGCTCTAAAATATTTATCAGAGAGAATCTGATATTTGTAAGTTATAATATTAAAATAACTGCTACTATTAATATTATAAAAAAATCCCCCTAATCAAAACAACTAGAAAAGTCATGTAATTGCATTAATTTACTGAAATTATCAAATTTAATTTTCTGTAATATTAATACAATATTTGTATTTAATCTTTTTAATATATTGCCACTTTCTGTAAATAATCTTTTTTGGAAAACTAGCAGATTTGCTTTTCATTGGACAAAAGTCCCAGTTCTGTCCATGATTGCAAGATGAGGTATCAATTTTTTAAATTTACATTACATTTATTTATTTATTCCATTTTCCTGTGCTAATGACATGGAACAAACATGGACAAAAGTCCACAAAAATCCAATTATGAGAAAATAAAAATCTAGCTATTAATTTACTTCCTCCTAAGATGTTTTATTGTTTCCTCAGCAGTCAATATCTCAAATATAGGCAACACTGTTTTGATCATTCTTCATGTTTGTTCTTTATTTTGACTTATCATTTGATCTATTTGTCATAATTTATCTCAAATTCACTGAAATCAAGAAGATGAAAGTGGACCCAGGTGCTATTTGTTCTGCATATTGAAAACCAAATGCCTTTCCTAGATGTATTTTAACTATAGCTGCCAACCTCCACCCAAACTGCTGACCATTACAACTTTCAAGAAACAACTGAAGACATAACACTTCCACAAGCGTGCCCGCGCACACACACAAAAACGTTCTTCTCTGCATTTTTGCTCTGCTTTAGTTTGCTTCCTAATCTAGCTGTCTAATAACCCTGGCATTGTATATTACAAATATTGTTGACTCTGTGACAAATTGCTTTTGTTCCTGTATTGTAAATTGCTTTGAATAAAAGTGTCTGCTAAATGCCTCTCTGGCTGGATTTGGCTTGATATCTCAAATGCTGCATAAATCTGCACTCATCAGTACTGTATAGGCTGCTTAAAAATAACCATGTCTGAGCATTCATATATGTGACCTTTATCCAATTCTTGCAGTCGGGTTTGGTTGACACACAGTCTACTCCTCAGCCATCATACCACAGTAATTAGTGTAATGGAGTCATAGTTTCTTCTCAGAGCTGTGACAGTGTAAGAAGCGTCTTCACACAGACTGTGAGGAACCTATAAAAGATGAGCTCTTAATGGTCTCGGTCTTGCAGTAGACCTGGCAAAGCAGTGAAAATACCCCCATGAGACTACAGAATTAGTCTCTCAGTGGTTTCAGCACATTTCGTGAATTATTTGTGAAAGTTTGATGAGCCATGAGACTGCAAAGTTGCTTTGGTCTCACCATTGATGGCTTGGGCCTGTTGTACTGTCAGAATGTGACACATGCAAAAGAGTTTCAGGCTGTTGCATCATGTTGTTAGGACATGCTGTTTTGATATGACACAAATGGACATCTTAAAATTTCTTTCCTTTTTTATGTGATTTGTTACATTGCTCATAAACTAATTTTATGTATGTTTATCCTGGCTTTGACATTTTTTGTGTCAAAATTGAAGAAAGTGTGATGGCGTCTGCACTATGCTGTTTATTACTGTAAAAAAATCAGTTTTTCATTTTGGGAGAGGTACATTTAATGCAATGTTAAAACGTGCAGTGGGAGTCCATTGGGCATAAAAAGTCAAAATGTGTAGATGTTTTTTTTTAAACAAAGTTAATTAAGAAAGTGACAAGGTTGAGCAATGATTAGGGTGGTGATCAACAAACTGACACTCATTGATCTAATACATTATTTAATAAAGCAAATCAAATTCACTCAGTGAGTCTTCATGTTAATTTCTGAATTAAAATTCAGCATGATTGCAAGTCAGCTATTGCTATTGAACTGCTAAGTTCAACAAGAAGTTAATACATTTTAGACAAAATATAGCCAGTTAGAGGCTGTTCACATAGAATGTGCATTTAAAAACATGAGACGCAGAGCAGTGTAATGGAAGAAAAGTAGGGTCTAGAGACAAGTTTTTTATAGACGTGAGTAGTGAGTCCATCTAATGCATGTTTACATAGAAGAAGAATAGAAAAGCAGTGCACTGGAATACACACATTTTGTACAAAGTCTTTGTCTTTTTGTACATTGCACTTCTCCAAACAAGTGGTATTCATTTGTGTTTGAACAAATCAGTGGATTAATCATTTAAGTTCTCACTTAATGAGTTGTTCAAAAAGAATGGGGTTTTTTGCATTGAAAAAGTAGCAGCTGAATAGAAAAAAAAACTGTTCTGAAACATTTTTTTTTAAACTTGAACTTATTTGATTGTGTATAGAAAAACAATGGAAAGTAGTGCAGTGGAATATACAATTTTTTTAAAAGCCTTTGTCTGTTCTTGCTTTGCCCAACTAAATGGAAATACTTGCAAACGAAGCCACAGCATGCAGATTTCACAATTGTGCTTTTCCGAGTGGCATTCCTAAGTGAGTCAGTGTTTTTGAATGAATCAGTGAATTGAATGAATGATTTTAAGAAGCATTGTTTTTTAGAATACTGTATCATGCCTGAGATGGTGCAAATGATGCGAGATTGAGCACAATGGTCAAATACGTCTGTCTGGCAATTATGTATATAGAAAAACAATGGAAACTTAGTGCAGTGGAATGCAAAAATGCATTCTGTTTAAGTGTTTTAGAAAAAAAAATCACTACAAATGATTTGTTGACTCACTCATAAAGACGGTCACTTGTCACCACCTACTGGCTCACCCTGCGAAATAAGTTATTGAAAATCCCCACCTCCCATAGCATTGCATTTCTTCATAGACTTTGGGAGTTGGATTGGGAGTGCATTGCTTTACACACATTTTATGCTCATTTCAACAAACCGAAGAAAAAGAGACATTATTTTCTGTGGTAATCAATAGTACACGATGCACTAAATCTACTAAACATACAAGAACGATCCTCTTAAGTGCTGCCTTCTTTCATTGCCCAGCTGAGAGTTCCAAATAGAGTATGCAAATATTTACTAGTGGCATGGTGGCCAAAATCAATGAAAGCAATCTCTACAATGTTCCCAGTACGCAGGGGTCTATATTTAACATTGTATCATACCCTCTCTTGCGTTAATAAGAATGAAAAGCCCTCTATGATATGTAAATATGTAATGTCATTATGAGGATAGAGTTTGTTGTTTAAAATTCTCTTGCTTGTTTTCTCCTACTTTGCATTCTGTCGAGGTGCTGCTTTACCAGGGTCCCATTGAGAGCGGTGACAGAGGAAGTTCGTCTCGTCTTCTTTTGCTTCACTCAGCCCACTCTATGTCTCTTTCTCTCTTTTCCTTTCTTTCTTCATGAATACCTCACATTAGACTGTGTGTGTGTGTGTGAGACAGATTATGCATCATGGGTTTTAATTGATCCCTCTGGGGTGGCTTCAGAGTTTTTTGGGGATTTAAGAACAGCAAAGTTTGAACTCGACGCTCTGATTCTTGAAGCCCTGGAACACACACTGTACCTTCCTCGCAATGAACTACATATTTACATTGCTGTGTTTTGACAGAACAATTAAATAATTCAGTTGAAAAAATGGCCATATGTTATGCAGCTAAACTATGTGGTGCAAGTTAATATTGTGTAGGTTGTGCACAGTTTTCTCACCTCCGTTGACCTTTTGTTCTTTGGATATTATTGATATCAGACTGAGCAATTAAGCACTTTTCCCCCATTCCTGTTAGATTTGTTGGCATTACGCTAAGATCTAGCCAGTTATGTACTAGAGTTGGACCGATAGATGATGCCATTGTCCATCGCCTATGGCTGACAGACATCACGATGTTGAGCCGGCATCGTGATTCTCTTCCTGTGCGGTTCAAGAGCGCAGGCGCGAGGTGAATGTTGAGAAAGAGCGAGTCAGATGGCCATCTGTATAATTGAATAGCAAGTAACTCACTGAATTAAATGGGAAACTTTGAAGTAGATATGCTGAAATAGTTTTATTTTATTTACAACTTCAACATTTATTTTATTTTTTAACAGTGCAAGGCTGTAAGGCCCTTCATAACTTTGCATCACAGAAAACCAAAAATACATGTGTTAAATAAAAAACTATGATGATGAATACAAAAATAAATCCAACTGTTAAATCGTTCCCCCAACCCCATGGAATGTCATGTTTTAGATACTTAAAATATGTCGATTCTGTCCTGTATGGGGATGGATTTTAACCAGTATTAGTTTGATAAATATTAGAACCTCCTTTTATAAAAAAAATTATGATAATAATAATAAAAATAATAAATAAATAAATAAAAACATGGGGGAACAGAATCCGATGGTGAGCAATCCAGCTGTCAAAATCCGTTCATGGTGAATGATGTTATAGTGGTTTAAAAGCTGCTATATGAATGGATCTTAATCTGTAAAAGTTGGATTTATATAGGAACATCTTTGTATAAGAAATATACACAGCATGTCAGCACAATAGGGAATACCAACCTAAGGGGAAACATGGGGGGAACAGATTTTCTATCCTTAGAAAATGTATCTTATACAGTATGCCATTTACCCAATTACACAATGTACACAAATAGAGCAGAGTTTCCTTTCACTTTATGTTTGTCAGGTTATGTGTTACTGTTCTTCACTGTACACAGTATGCTCTCACTTCTCTAGTTGCGGGTTCTGGTTGAGAGAGTTCTTTGTGTTAAAGCCAATTTCAGGTTTGTTATGCGTGAGATAAGAACGTGTCAGCTGGTGATTGGCAGCATGCAGCTCTGAAAGACACATGATGAGTGAGGTGTGTATGAAAGGAAGTGATCTGAACATAATCAGCCGCCATGAACATTAGCGTGTTCAAGGGCAAACACGATGCTGCGTGTGAATATTACAGCTGTTCATCATGTTGTCTGGCTGTGACCCTCGGGACAGAATTTGTGTAAATTTGATGAGTAAAACTTTTCAATCTGAGGTGGAAGAAGCATAAATATTTTGTGTTAAAGCCATGTGCAATGTTGTGTCGTTTCTAATTGGAGTGACAGGCGTAATATACTTTAATACTTCCGAGTGTGTTTGTGATTGACTTGTTTATTTATTATTTTCTTTTTCTTTTTGAAAGAAGTTTAAAAATACAAAAATTTGTTTACATTCCTTCGCAAGCGTGTGTGAACGCAGCATTACAACAGCTGGCTGATCAGATCACAGACACAGAACAACAACACCCGGACTCTGTTATAATCATTCTTGGTGACTTTAATAAGCAAATCTCTCCCGTGAACTGCCAAAATACAGACGGCATGTTACATGTCCTACCAGAGACAGTAATATACTGGACCACTGTTACACAACAATAAAGGATACATATCACACTGTCCAATGGGCAGCTTTGGGACTCTCTGATCATTGTCTGGTTCATCTTATATTGAACTACAGGCAGAAGCTGAAATCAGCTAAACCTGTAATAAGGACTATAAAAAGATGGACTAATGAAGCAGAGCTGGATTTACAAGCCTGCTTTCGACTGCACCGATTGGAGTGTTTTTGAAGCTGCTGACAATGATCTGGACGAGCTCACAGACACTGTAACATCATACATCACTTTCTGTGAGGATATGTGCATTCCTACCAGGATTCATTTAACTTACAACAATGACAAACCATGGTTCACTGCAAAACTCAGACAGCTCTGTCAGGCCAAAGAAGATGCTTACAGGAATGGGGACAGAGTCTTGTATAAACAGGCCAAAAACACACTGGCAAAGGAGATCAGAGTGGCAAAGAAAAACTACTTCGAAAAGCTGAGAATCCAGTTTTCAGCCAATGACCCTGCTTCAGTGTAGAAAGGACTGAAAGACATTATAAACTACAAGACACCATCCCCCAGCACAACAACTGGCCAACGATTTGAATGAGTTCTATTGCAGGTTTAAAAACCCTGTCTCACACCCCACACCCATTCTGACCCTCTCTCCATGGATCCATTAACACCTCCAGCAACCCTCCTCTGCCCCCCTCCTGCATTTCAGATCAATGAAGATAATGTGCATCAGGTCTTCCAGAAACAGAAGACAAAAAAAGCACCAGGCCCAGACAGTGTTACACCAGCCTGTCTGAAATCCTGTGCTGACCAGATAGTTACACAAATTTTCAGCAGATCACTAGAGGTATGTGAAGTCCCTTCCTGCTTCAAACGCTCCACCATCATCCCCATCCCAAAGAAACCCAAAATCACAGGACTAAATGACTACAGACCTGTTGCTTTAACGTCTGTGGTCATAAAGTCACTTGGCAGACTGGTGTTGGTCCACCTGAAGGATATCACTGGACCCTCTGAAGTTTGCTTTTGAGCAAACAGGTCTGTGGATGATGCAGTCAATATGGGACTGCATTATATCCTGCAAAATCTGGACAAACCAAGGATTTATGTGAGGATCCTGTTTGTGGACTTCAGCTTGGCCTTCAGCACTATCATCCAAAACCTCATCCAGCCCAAATTAACCAATCTCTCTGTCTTCCTTCGCCAGCTGAGGAAGTTCAACCTGCCACAGGAACTGCTGATACAGTTATACTCTGCAGTCACTGAATCTGTCCTCTGCACTTCTATAACAGTCTGGTTCAGCTCAGCCAGAAGACTTCAGAAGACTAAAGCGGATAGTCTGGACTGCTGAGCGAATCACTAGTACACTCTCCAAGAACTGTACTCATCCAGAGTGAGTAAAAGGGCTGGCAAAATCATTCTGGACCCCTCGCACCCAGGCCACTTCCTCTTTGAACTGTTGCCGTCTGGCCGGTGCTACAGAACTCTGAGCACCAGAACGGCCAGGCATAAGAACAGTTTCTTCCCTCAGGCAATCCATCTCATGAACAATAAACATGAACTTTACAATAAACGTGTAATACACAACACTATTTATACATTTATTTATTTAACACACCATGCTTATTATTCACATTTCCTTGCATTTGTACATAACACACCTGTACACACAAATACCATCTATTGTCTATTTTGTATATTGTGCTTTTCTTACTAAATGTGTTGTATATTGCCATTTCCTATTACTTATTCTGTTTTTATTATTTGTGTCTTGTCACTGTCATTCTGTTTGTGCTTTGGAAGCTTCTGTCTCCATAACAAATTCCTCGTATGTGTAAACATACCTGGCAATAAAGCTCTTTCTAATTCTGATTCTGATTTATAATGTTACAAAAGATTTAGATTTAAAATAAGTGCTGTTCTTTTGTTCTTTTGAAAATATAACAAGTTTCAAATTAATTTTGATATGACATTTTAATTTTAATATATTTATGCTTTATAAAACACTAAAACACTGATTGTTGTGTTTAGAGGACTTCAGGTGTAGTGGACAACTGATGATTCTTTCATGGAATGAAATATGAAAATACTACATTGCCAGCCAAAAATATGATCATGCTGTATATCTTGCTATTAGGAAAGCATTAAGGTGGTATTTCTTAAAATGTTTTTTGAGAAAGGTATAAATAACAGCAATGATTCAAGCATTTCTTGTCGTAAGAATTGTACATCAAGCTGCCTAGACTCACCTTAGTTGACGTTCAAGATTTCAAAGCCGATTCTGTCATGTCTGGCTAGAAACCAGCCCCTTTACTATATGTCCATAGATATTCTATCAAAGTGTGTTTATTTCGGCTGCCTGCAACAGTAAATCCAGTTAAAATGGGCAAAAACATCCCATATTCGGGCCAGATTTAGGAAAACATCCCGGTTTGTTCACTCGCATCCATAGCCATCAGTGTTAGTAAAACTGGTATGAAGGTTTCTCATGTGCTGTATTTGCAGGCGAGAGCACATATACTGATGTATTTCATGCTGAATAGCTATCATAAATAACACTTTCTACCATAACTGACTGCATTTCTTTGGCAAATATTACCGCTTTGCTTCGTGTCATGCTAGTAGACATGCCAGTTGCAGTGCAGCCTACACTGCCTGCCAAGTTAAAGTGAGTACAAAGTTTAGAGAGAGAAAAAAAAGATTGATTTGTTGTTGTTTGCTTGTTTTGACTTTATTCAATCCAGTAAGATAATTTAGTTAGCATTTAATGTCCCTCATATATGATTATGGATGGAATAGTTAGCTAAATATGAAAATAATCGCTTTCTCTTAGAATTGGTTTTCTACTTAGCATTTTAAGGAGCATCTTAACATTTGAGCTGTGGGGATCCGAAAGCTTTTTTACCCTCTACTTTCTATGCTAGTTTTCCCTCCTTCAGATTGGGTTATATCATAAGTCTGGTTATCATGCTAATATTCCTTACAGAGTATAGAGAGGGAGAGAAAGCTGTATATTGTGGCAGTAATTCCACATTATGTGATCCACAGGCATAGCTACAATGACACTGCTCTCTCCTGCTATTTTCTTTAATCCTCCCTCCATCCTTCCTTCTCTTTGAAAACTACAACAGAGAGAGCCAAAGCGAGAGAGCAAAACAGGATGAAATGCTCTCTGCCATCTGCTTCCAAATGCTAATAAAAGCAACATCGTCACACTGTTAAATTATGCCTTTTAATGACTGTGAATGTGCACTGAAAGTAGAGGTGGATTCTCCTCAGGAACCCGATGAATGCCTTGTGACCACTCTGAGCCTTTGAGATGATGCAGAAAATAGCAGTGATGCTTGATTTCAAATGTATTATTCACTCATAAAAAGTAGGTCTAGCACTCAGAAAATGTGTATGTTGATTTGTAAGGGATAACTGAAGTGGAATTATTAAAAATTGAATCGAGGTGATGCAGTCAGGATGAAAAGTTTAACTCATTGTTCCGCTTATTTCACAGTTATTCCACTAACCGTATTTCAATGTTTTTCAGGTATTCTTCTTTAAATTCATATGCTCCTACTACAGGGTCGTTATGGATGCAGTTATACCACATTATCTTAAATTGAAGCAAACTAAATTATTATTATTGCTTTAATACTTAATACTTTTTAATATTACTAATATATTAACATATTAGTAATATTCAAAATCATAAATATGTGAATAAGTCTGTGTGGTACATTAAAGTTAAATCATTCTTATTTGATTAAAAATATAGTGATCAACTGTCAAGTCAAGAGCAGTCCATGAATAGAATAGATGTTTTAATATGCTCATTACATGTTTTAAAGATTCAGTCTTTCAATTCAGTTAAACAAATTTGCTTTAACTCGTGTTACAATTGTCCTCAGCTTCACAGCTAAGAGGGAAACAAATCTGGCAAAGTTGATAACAGCTACATTGTTAACATCTACCACTCATGTTAACTTAAAACCCATCTAAAATGTAGTTTGTTTCTTCATCTGAACACATTTGGACAATGAATCCTCTGCAGTGAATGGGTGCCGTCAGAATGAGAGTCCAAACAGTTGATAAAAACAGAATAATCCACACTTTTAATAAACAACTCCATCATTAAGGCGGTTTTAACCTCAAGCTGTTGTTTTATGGCTAAAATACTGTATCTATAAGATAGCTTTCTCCAGTGAAGAAGTCACCAAGTCTGAAGCAAGAGAGAAATATGCACAGATCAAGCACTGTTTACAAGAGAAAACAGTGCAATACAGTTCTAAATAAATCTGTATCAGTGGATTTTTCATGTGAGAGGATAGAGTTGTTATGGATTATAGACTATGTATTTTGGCCAGAAGTGACAGTTTAAAGTTAAAATGCCTTAAAGGGGTCCTATTATGCTTTTTCACTTTTTCAATTTGAGTTAGTCTGTAATGTTGCTGTTTGAGCATAAAAAAGATCTGCAAAGTTACAAAGCTCAAAGTCCAATTCAAAGGGAGATATTTTATTTAACAGAAATCACTTTTCAAAAACTACAACGAGCGACTCATTTGGACTACAACGCATATTTTCCAGGATTTGTGATATCACAAAGATCGACGAATGGGACGAGACCTGGTTGAGCTGCACTAGAGAAGGCAATGAGTGTTATCACTATGTCAGAGCTAGTTTTCCCAAGGCAGACAAACTTAGAGTGGTTATAATCATCCGAGTTTAAATCGTGCTCAAATTAATTTGATATTGACGCAATATTTACACTGAAGCTCACAGACGGCTATGGTAAGGGGCATGCCATTTCCCGACCAGACGCCGAGTGCTGCCAGTCACAACACACGCTTCCTCAGCTAACCAATCACAGCACATTTCGTATTTCAGAAGGTGGGCCTTCATTTGATACAGGAACTATTCGAGCCGTTCATGCCAGACTGGGGAGAGAGGTGTTGTAATAATGTAAAATATGTGAAAAATAATGTGTTGTTCGAACAACCTAGTATGAGAGCCTGTAGTACACCCCTAAAACAAAATCAAGACTTTGTAAAAGAGCATAATAGGACCGCTTTAATGATGGATATTACAAACATGCAGCTTTTCATGTGGATTACTTGTGGATTATTATACCAGCTGTTTGGACTCACAAACTCATCTATAACTTGGATGGCCTGAGTTTTATTTGTTATTTTTGGGTGAATTATTCCTTTAAGCAGGTTTGAAAAATAGCTTATTTTAGCTTGTATCATTTGTTTCAATGTTAAATCTTGAATTGCACCCATGTGGCCCATAGGGCATCAGCACTGCATTTCAAACAGTTAAAAGACTTGTCAGTCAAGACAAGCGCATGTTATTTTTCTTTCATTGCGGCACTTCATCTGGAAATTTGCCATTTCCCTCCCTGCCACGCTGTAGTATACCCGAGCAGTGTAGGAAATCTCACCCCATAAAGTCCATTTCATACCACTGCGGTCACTGAAGATGGATGGATGGATCCGTGGAGCAACATAACCCATGCAGTAGTGCGGAGGGCGGCCGACCAACGGCTGCCGATGGCGGTGTGCAGCTTTTGTGTGTCGGTCTCATTTTACAATACATCAGCAGTGCATGGCATGTCATGGAGCAGTCGGCGCCATCCATCCATCATGCCCCGTCACAAAACCATCAAACCTCAGGGATGAGGCCTCATCACAGGAGCCATATTAATCCCCAGCAGCCTGCTAACACATAATGCAGGCCTAAGAGTGATAATAAAATCATAACAGTATATCAGAGGAGCCTCCTCCGCCCCAGGGACCCGCTGTGGGATTACAGATGTACCGACTGACATTATTTTCACTCCCAGCCCTTGTGGGATTCACTTGTGAATTAAATATTTGCACGTTTCACCCTCTTTTTTTGGTCTTCTCTTCGCACTTCTCTCTCATGCATGCATGCAGTAGGATTTATAGTGAATAGTCTAGGGTCCGTGTGGCTTGACTATGAGTTTGGAGTAGATCTGTTAAAATGTAATTGAAAACATGGTGAGGGACAGGACAGGACTCGAGCCTGTACCACCAATGTGTGCACACACCTCAATATGACTAGCATACATAGTGTAGCATACTAAAGGCCTTTATGTAATTGTATTCCACATTTCAAGGTTGTAGTATCAACATTACACAGTAAAAATGATTTTGTAAGTTATAAATAAAGTAAAAATTATTGGAGAAGGTTTTACAAGAAGATACCTTTCCATTCTTTCTACTTCAAGATTTCATGTTTAATTCATTAATTGTGAAAATTACCAGCAATTTATGAGGGAACATTTTTCTACATCATTTTTTTTCAGTGTAAATTAAAATGCTTGAATTTAGCATTTTTAAATTAATATAATTGATTTTTTTTTATTCATTATTTAATTAATTCAATGATTGTTTTATTATTACTCACCAGCACCAATTTGAGTGAAAAGTTTAATTATCATCCATTTTAGTACTTCGTACAAAAACGAAAATTGTTATCAGTAGTTAACATTTATTCCAAACATACATGACTTGCGTTCTTCTGTGGAACACAAAAGAAGATATTTTGGGGAAAAAAAATATTTTTTCCCCCCTACAATCCCCATTGTTGTTTTGGACTCCATTGATTTTCATTATAGGGGAAAACGAAACATTCTTCTAAATATCTTCTTTTGTGTCCTGCAAAAGAAAAAGCCAGATTTGCAACAACGTGAGGGCAAGAAAATGATGCCAGAATCAAACAATCAGACAACATGCATTCAAACAAGACAACACAGACAACATGAGCTACATGAACCTGATGATCCATGAGAACAGAGGTACTGTCTCATATAGTATCCAGTGATGTCACCCATCTTCCATCTTTTACAAATGAGCAAAATATCGGCTTGGACAGGGAAAGGTAAAAAATCCCCAAGAAGGATAGATAAATAATGAACATTGTGGATCTTTGGGAGTGAATGATCACAGAAGCAGCACTGAGCCAAAGCAGCCCCTGAGGGCAAACATTATATTATTATCCTGAGTCACAGAGGATCATGGGTATCACTCGCATAATCTCCACGAGTATCTCTTTTCTCTGTGGCCGCATGCAGAAAAAGATTATTTTTAGGGGATGCTGATCCAAATGAATATCCGTAGCCTGCAGTGTTCCATCACTGCCCCTGGCGACAGGATTATGGGCTGTCACCTACGGAGAAAGCGAGAGAACGTGGCCCCATTCAGCGTCCGCTGTTCACGTGTGCTGTTTTAACACAGAGAAGAGATGAGCTGTGCAGTCTCATCTTCCAAAATGGCATTACCCCTCTCCTGAATCCCTCAAATGGACCTGTGGGCAGTCGATTTGCAGCCACCCGGCTGTGAAGAGAAGTAATGATGGCTTATTGACCTGTTTGCTGTTTGAGCAACAAGGCCAGCAGCAAATGCAAGAGTTCCTATTTCTCACGTGTCATGCCAACTACGCCGGCCCCCAGAGCCCGTTAAAGACTCACATAAATTTCAATAAAAGTTGATTCTTTTTTTAGACCTGTGTCTAAGGTGGTCATTACATTAGGAGTGATTACCGGCCATTTTCTCTACATCTCTCAGCCTTTAGCAGCCTGTAATTAAATGGCACCTAGATGGTTTCATTCTTCATGGTTACAGAGTATTGACTTCGAGGGTAGTGATGTGTAATTTAGGGCTGGAGTGTTAACTTTACGGACAGTGATTGCGAAGATTTTCGAAAGAAGGGTTGAAGAAAATAGTCTCAGATGATTCACCGAGCTATTCCAAGACTCTTGTTTTTTCATGAAAAAGTAATGTGTTAAAAAAAACTCCCAATGAAATATTGCTCTAGTGTTATTTTTGGAAAGCTTTGTTATATCTTTTGTCTATGTTATTGTGTTTTTCACACACACATGTTGTTTTTTATGGTTTACGGGGACTCTCTATAGGCGTAATGGTTTCTGTACTGTACAAATCATATTTTCTAAGGGGTGAGAGGTTAACATTTCCAATAAAAAAATTACATGTTATTTAATTACATATTATATGTATATATTTGTATGTTTGTGTGCGTATATGCATAAATACTGTACATATATGTATATGAACAATTTTATTTGTTGAAAACTGATCAGTCATCATTTTAATTTTAAGATCCTGGATTTTCAACTCCACTATGTAAATATCAACATAATATCAGCTACCTGCCACCTTGCTTTTGAAATGCACAGTATGCAGATTAATATAATGCTGAATATATTTGAAGTGAAGATGTCTCTGAAATTCTACAGAAACACATTGGCATGCATTTATGTCGACTGCATTAAATGCAATGAAATTACTTGGGTGGGAGCAGAAAGAGTAAACGGTTAGTTAGACAGGTTGAGAAGGAGAGATAGAGTGAATTTCTGATTAATATGTTATCCAGAGCAGCCCTAGTATCTATTTCTCTCTCCGTCTGTTTTGGCTTCTCTTCTTCTAATGCTGTTTATCTATCATGGCTGCCCTGGGGAGGGCAGAGGGGGTCAAAAACTCTGTGTTACTTCCTCCTGACCATCATTTCTGCTTATGGGGCTGTCACAGCCAAACATATCCCCTACCGTCACACTGCTGTCAGCTGACTTGGGGGGGGGGGGACACGGGCAGTTTGCATCACAGAAAACCAAAAATACATGTGTTAAATAAAAAATTATGATGATGAATACAAAAATAAATCCAACTGTTAAATCGTTCCCCCAACCCCATGGAATGTCATGTTTTAGATACTTAAAATATGTCGATTCTGTCCTGTATGGGGATGGATTTTAACCAGTATTAGTTTGATAAATATTAGAACCTCCTTTTATAAAAAAAATTATGATAATAATAATAAAAATAATAAATAAATAAATAAAAACATGGGGGAACAGAATCCGATGGTGAGCAATCCAGCTGTCAAAATCCGTTCATGGTGAATGATGTTATAGTGGTTTAAAAGCTGCTATATGAATGGATCTTAATCTGTAAAAGTTGGATTTATATAGGAACATCTTTGTATAAGAAATATACACAGCATGTCAGCACAATAGGGAATACCAACCTAAGGGGAAACATGGGGGGAACAGATTTTCTATCCTTAGAAAATGTATCTTATACAGTATGCCATTTACCCAATTACACAATGTACACAAATAGAGCAGAGTTTCCTTTCACTTTATGTTTGTCAGGTTATGTGTTACTGTTCTTCACTGTACACAGTATGCTCTCACTTCTCTAGTTGCGGGTTCTGGTTGAGAGAGTTCTTTGTGTTAAAGCCAATTTCAGGTTTGTTATGCGTGAGATAAGAACGTGTCAGCTGGTGATTGGCAGCATGCAGCTCTGAAAGACACATGATGAGTGAGGTATGTATGAAAGGAAGTGATCTGAACATAATCAGCCGCCATGAACATTAGCGTGTTCAAGGGCAAACACGATGCTGCGTGTGAATATTACAGCTGTTCATCATGTTGTCTGGCTGTGACCCTCGGGACAGAATTTGTGTAAATTTGATGAGTAAAACTTTTCAATCTGAGGTGGAAGAAGCATAAATATTTTGTGTTAAAGCCATGTGCAATGTTGTGTCGTTTCTAATTGGAGTGACAGGCGTAATATACTTTAATACTTCCGAGTGTGTTTGTGATTGACTTGTTTATTTATTATTTTCTTTTTCTTTTTGAAAGAAGTTTAAAAATACAAAAATTTGTTTACATTCCTTCGCAAGTGTGTGTGAACGCAGCATTACAACAGCTGGCTGATCAGATCACAGACACAGAACAACAACACCCGGACTCTGTTATAATCATTCTTGGTGACTTTAATAAGCAAATCTCTCCCGTGAACTGCCAAAATACAGACGGCATGTTACATGTCCTACCAGAGACAGTAATATACTGGACCACTGTTACACAACAATAAAGGATACATATCACACTGTCCAATGGGCAGCTTTGGGACTCTCTGATCATTGTCTGGTTCATCTTATATTGAACTACAGGCAGAAGCTGAAATCAGCTAAACCTGTAATAAGGACTATAAAAAGATGGACTAATGAAGCAGAGCTGGATTTACAAGCCTGCTTTCGACTGCACCGATTGGAGTGTTTTTGAAGCTGCTGACAATGATCTGGACGAGCTCACAGACACTGTAACATCATACATCACTTTCTGTGAGGATATGTGCATTCCTACCAGGATTCATTTAACTTACAACAATGACAAACCATGGTTCACTGCAAAACTCAGACAGCTCTGTCAGGCCAAAGAAGATGCTTACAGGAATGGGGACAGAGTCTTGTATAAACAGGCCAAAAACACACTGGCAAAGGAGATCAGAGTGGCAAAGAAAAACTACTTCGAAAAGCTGAGAATCCAGTTTTCAGCCAATGACCCTGCTTCAGTGTAGAAAGGACTGAAAGACATTATAAACTACAAGACACCATCCCCCAGCACAACAACTGGCCAACGATTTGAATGAGTTCTATTGCAGGTTTAAAAACCCTGTCTCACACCCCACACCCATTCTGACCCTCTCTCCATGGATCCATTAACACCTCCAGCAACCCTCCTCTGCCCCCCTCCTGCATTTCAGATCAATGAAGATAATGTGCATCAGGTCTTCCAGAAACAGAAGACAAAAAAAGCACCAGGCCCAGACAGTGTTACACCAGCCTGTCTGAAATCCTGTGCTGACCAGATAGTTACACAAATTTTCAGCAGATCACTAGAGGTATGTGAAGTCCCTTCCTGCTTCAAACGCTCCACCATCATCCCCATCCCAAAGAAACCCAAAATCACAGGACTAAATGACTACAGACCTGTTGCTTTAACGTCTGTGGTCATAAAGTCACTTGGCAGACTGGTGTTGGTCCACCTGAAGGATATCACTGGACCCTCTGAAGTTTGCTTTTGAGCAAACAGGTCTGTGGATGATGCAGTCAATATGGGACTGCATTATATCCTGCAAAATCTGGACAAACCAAGGATTTATGTGAGGATCCTGTTTGTGGACTTCAGCTTGGCCTTCAGCACTATCATCCAAAACCTCATCCAGCCCAAATTAACCAATCTCTCTGTCTTCCTTCGCCAGCTGAGGAAGTTCAACCTGCCACAGGAACTGCTGATACAGTTATACTCTGCAGTCACTGAATCTGTCCTCTGCACTTCTATAACAGTCTGGTTCAGCTCAGCCAGAAGACTTCAGAAGACTAAAGCGGATAGTCTGGACTGCTGAGCGAATCACTAGTACACTCTCCAAGAACTGTACTCATCCAGAGTGAGTAAAAGGGCTGGCAAAATCATTCTGGACCCCTCGCACCCAGGCCACTTCCTCTTTGAACTGTTGCCGTCTGGCCGGTGCTACAGAACTCTGAGCACCAGAACGGCCAGGCATAAGAACAGTTTCTTCCCTCAGGCAATCCATCTCATGAACAATAAACATGAACTTTACAATAAACGTGTAATACACAACACTATTTATACATTTATTTATTTAACACACCATGCTTATTATTCACATTTCCTTGCATTTGTACATAACACACCTGTACACACAAATACCATCTATTGTCTATTTTGTATATTGTGCTTTTCTTACTAAATGTGTTGTATATTGCCATTTCCTATTACTTATTCTGTTTTTATTATTTGTGTCTTGTCACTGTCATTCTGTTTGTGCTTTGGAAGCTTCTGTCTCCATAACAAATTCCTCGTATGTGTAAACATACCTGGCAATAAAGCTCTTTCTAATTCTGATTCTGATTTATAATGTTACAAAAGATTTAGATTTAAAATAAGTGCTGTTCTTTTGAACTTTTTTAAATATAACAAGTTTCAAATTAATTTTGATATGACATTTTAATTTTAATATATTTATGCTTTATAAAACACTTAACTGCAGATTGTTGTGTTTAGAGGACTTCAGGTGTAGTGGACAACTGATGATTCTTTCATGGAATGAAATATGAAAATACTACATTGCCAGCCAAAAATATGATCATGCTGTATATCTTGCTATTAGGAAAGCATTAAGGTGGTATTTCTTAAAATGTTTTTTGAGAAAGGTATAAATAACAGCAATGATTCAAGCATTTCTTGTCGTAAGAATTGTACATCAAGCTGCCTAGACTCACCTTAGTTGACGTTCAAGATTTCAAAGCCGATTCTGTCATGTCTGGCTAGAAACCAGCCCCTTTACTATATGTCCATAGATATTCTATCAAAGTGTGTTTATTTCGGCTGCCTGCAACAGTAAATCCAGTTAAAATGGGCAAAAACATCCCATATTCGGGCCAGATTTAGGAAAACATCCCGGTTTGTTCACTCGCATCCATAGCCATCAGTGTTAGTAAAACTGGTATGAAGGTTTCTCATGTGCTGTATTTGCAGGCGAGAGCACATATACTGATGTATTTCATGCTGAATAGCTATCATAAATAACACTTTCTACCATAACTGACTGCATTTCTTTGGCAAATATTACCGCTTTGCTTCGTGTCATGCTAGTAGACATGCCAGTTGCAGTGCAGCCTACACTGCCTGCCAAGTTAAAGTGAGTACAAAGTTTAGAGAGAGAAAAAAAAGATTGATTTGTTGTTGTTTGCTTGTTTTGACTTTATTCAATCCAGTAAGATAATTTAGTTAGCATTTAATGTCCCTCATATATGATTATGGATGGAATAGTTAGCTAAATATGAAAATAATCGCTTTCTCTTAGAATTGGTTTTCTACTTAGCATTTTAAGGAGCATCTTAACATTTGAGCTGTGGGGATCCGAAAGCTTTTTTACCCTCTACTTTCTATGCTAGTTTTCCCTCCTTCAGATTGGGTTATATCATAAGTCTGGTTATCATGCTAATATTCCTTACAGAGTATAGAGAGGGAGAGAAAGCTGTATATTGTGGCAGTAATTCCACATTATGTGATCCACAGGCATAGCTACAATGACACTGCTCTCTCCTGCTATTTTCTTTAATCCTCCCTCCATCCTTCCTTCTCTTTGAAAACTACAACAGAGAGAGCCAAAGCGAGAGAGCAAAACAGGATGAAATGCTCTCTGCCATCTGCTTCCAAATGCTAATAAAAGCAACATCGTCACACTGTTAAATTATGCCTTTTAATGACTGTGAATGTGCACTGAAAGTAGAGGTGGATTCTCCTCAGGAACCCGATGAATGCCTTGTGACCACTCTGAGCCTTTGAGATGATGCAGAAAATAGCAGTGATGCTTGATTTCAAATGTATTATTCACTCATAAAAAGTAGGTCTAGCACTCAGAAAATGTGTATGTTGATTTGTAAGGGATAACTGAAGTGGAATTATTAAAAATTGAATCGAGGTGATGCAGTCAGGATGAAAAGTTTAACTCATTGTTCCGCTTATTTCACAGTTATTCCACTAACCGTATTTCAATGTTTTTCAGGTATTCTTCTTTAAATTCATATGCTCCTACTACAGGGTCGTTATGGATGCAGTTATACCACATTATCTTAAATTGAAGCAAACTAAATTATTATTATTGCTTTAATACTTAATACTTTTTAATATTACTAATATATTAACATATTAGTAATATTCAAAATCATAAATATGTGAATAAGTCTGTGTGGTACATTAAAGTTAAATCATTCTTATTTGATTAAAAATATAGTGATCAACTGTCAAGTCAAGAGCAGTCCATGAATAGAATAGATGTTTTAATATGCTCATTACATGTTTTAAAGATTCAGTCTTTCAATTCAGTTAAACAAATTTGCTTTAACTCGTGTTACAATTGTCCTCAGCTTCACAGCTAAGAGGGAAACAAATCTGGCAAAGTTGATAACAGCTACATTGTTAACATCTACCACTCATGTTAACTTAAAACCCATCTAAAATGTAGTTTGTTTCTTCATCTGAACACATTTGGACAATGAATCCTCTGCAGTGAATGGGTGCCGTCAGAATGAGAGTCCAAACAGTTGATAAAAACAGAATAATCCACACTTTTAATAAACAACTCCATCATTAAGGCGGTTTTAACCTCAAGCTGTTGTTTTATGGCTAAAATACTGTATCTATAATATAGCTTTCTCCAGTGAAGAAGTCACCTCGTCTGAAGCAAGAGAGAAATATGCACAGATCAAGCACTGTTTACAAGAGAAAACAGTGCAATACAGTTCTAAATAAATCTGTATCAGTGGATTTTTCATGTGAGAGGATAGAGTTGTTATGGATTATAGACTATGTATTTTGGCCAGAAGTGACAGTTTAAAGTTAAAATGCCTTAAAGGGGTCCTATTATGCTTTTTCACTTTTTCAATTTGAGTTAGT